>NW_020955839.1:360548-364103 GCF_003031625.1 Empidonax traillii
AAAAAAAAAAATTAAAATACCAAAAAGCAGGTGCAAAAATGGCATCAGTAATCAGTGTTACTTAATTTTCTCTCTGAAGATAACCAACTCAGCTGCTGATTGCAAAAGAATTCATATGTTTTGTGTTTTAATAGGCTCAGCAAGTACTGTCTGAATGCTAGCACATTTGTGATTTTTTTAGTGAAAGCAATGGGAGGATTGAGTGCCTTTTTACAAGTAGGGGATCTCACTTGTGAAATTCTGGTGTCTGAAAATCTTACGTGTTTAAAGAGTCAAACTTTTATGAGCCCAGCTCCATAGCTACAAGGAGTAAGCAGTAAATATTGCACACTACATGGTGATATTATTAGTACTCTTCATTGTGAGAACTTTTATACCATTACCATGCTTTGCATGACTTTGTAATTGTAAACATCAATCAGGAAGAGAGGAATGGCAATTTTTTTAGTCAGAGACTGTTTCTTTGTCTTTAGTAATAGCAAACAGCATTAAAGTAATGGGCTGCTCTAGGATATTTTCCATTGTAAAAATTCCCTCTAGCATCAGCAGTTAGTGTTGTATTGTGAAGTTTTACCTCCTTTTATTAAACAAAAGCCTGTAAACCTCCTATAAGATTTTTTTTTTATGATTAGAAGTTTTAACAAAATTTATTTTCAGTATAATAATCTAAATTTTAATTGTAGTGTGCACACCACAAACCCCTCAGCCTCATTTAACTATGTAGTGAAAGCAAGAGAGCTCTCTTTTGGTGTTTTGACCCTCAGTTCTATCAAACACTCTTTTGAAATAGAAGAGGAAATTAGGATCACTTAGGACCTCTATCAATCTGGTTTTGTTGTTGTTTTTGTTTGTTTTACTTGACAAATCTCAGCTTTAAATCCATCTTTAAAAGGACTTCTCTTGCTTTCTGGTGAGCTTTTGCTTTTTATATTCTGGTTTTTATCTCTTCTGAGAATTACTTTCTAGAAACCAACTGATTATTCTGGAGGATAGGAAGTATCTATCTTATTTGTCTCCTATTTCTTACACATCTGTATAGTCTTCTTGTTGAGGTCAGGATGTATGTGAACACTTGTGGAACATGTCACTTAGATGCAGAAATGCTTTGGAAATTTGCATCTTTTGGAAGTGCTGACAATTGAGTTTCTTGCATTTTCAGGAGTAAATAAGGAAAAAAATCTTGCACATGAAACCTCAGCTGACTTGCTTTGGCAGTGCTATCTGTTGCCAGCAGCATAACTTGGACATCCACTGTGTTTGCAGAAGATAAGATCCCCTGTCCAGCCTTGGCTGTGTATGTGTAAGAGATACAAATTTTGTATGAACATGCAAATTATTCCTACAGAGCTACTGATTTAAACTGCGTATTCTCTAGGATTTCATGGATCACCAAACTAGCTTGTGAGGTGTAGAATGGTTTGCTTTACGGTAGACAAGGAAGAAACTGTGTCTTGGTGTGTTCAGGTTAGATCTTGCCATTGTTGTCTCCATAATTTTATTGGTTTAAAGGATCATAGGTTATTTAATGTAGGCTGTTCATCCTCTGTCAGAGAGACCTCAGGGGGATCATATTTAATCCTTATTTGTAGGAAGATTTCGGAAGATGCCCCCTCAGAGTATTAACTTGTCATACTGGAAACTGATGCTCATGTTGAGGTTCCTTATTTGGAACTAGCTAAGTCCTGTTTATATATTTTACTTTTTTTATTTAAGGTGAGAAAACTGGAAACCCTGAACTCATCCACCTTTTCAAATGGCTGTCTACTGCCAAAAGCCTTTGATGTCATCAGGACTTTTCTCTGTGTTGACATGCTCCAAGGACACTTTTAGAATAATTTTTTACACTTTTGTTTTATTTTTTTCCTCCTTAAAGCTAGCTGTGACCATCTTTCTTTGTGAGCTTCAGAGTACTGGAATTTTACTGGGAGTTAGCTTTTCATCTGGCATTGATGATGCCATTGAAAAGTAAAAGCTCAACCTGAGGTTAAACCAGTGCATCTTTTTGAAATCTTTAGCAGACTTGACAAAAATGCATATTCTGCCTTATGTGATGTCTGTTCTTGAGTTCAAACTTTGCATTTATTTGTAATTGTACTTTTGGGCCATTATCTCTTTGCTGGTGCAAAACAACTGCACAACTGTGCTGGTCACAGAAAAAAGAGGAATTACGTTTCTCTGTGAAAAGGAGACAAACGAGGAAGAGTTATTATCTCTGTCCTACTTTTTAAATATCCATCATACAACTAAGAGGCAAATAATAGTGCTGTTGTATATTATTCCTAGAACTTTATAATCAGTGAAGTGTGACTGTTTTAGTAAGATGTTTGTGAAACATTTAGGTTTCATAGCTGGCACATTTTATACTAGTAAAAATGCTTGAATTTCTGCTGCTAATGGCATCTGTAGCTTTGCTATTGAGGAACCATAGGCTGTATCTAATAAGTTCGTTTTCCTTCTTGTCTGAAATCTATATACTTTCTTTGTCTGGGACTAAGTTAGGGGAAAGAAATCATGTATCTTCTGCCATAGGACTCATCAGAGTTCTGTTTTTAGGGAAAACATAACTTAAAGAATTATTCAGAAAACACTGAAATTCTTTACTATTAGTAGTTCTAGTACCAGAAACCACCAGATACCCTGGTACTAAGACAGAGGAGAAAGAAATGGTTCTATTTCAGTGAGGTTAAAACATGTGGTTCTTTTCCCTCTTTATGCCTCTCTGTATCCAAGACTGTAGAGAGAGAAATTGCCTGTTTACAGGGAGCAGAAGTATATGCAAGACAGGTGGAAAGAATGACAAAGCATTTAGAGATAGTGTTTGGCTGTGTCCAGAAAAATAGTTTACTTCTGTAAATCACAGCTTTTTTTAAGACAATTTTTCTTATTTTTTACTGTCAACTCTGTAGGATTCAGATCAGTCTATAAGAGATTGCCCTCCCTAAGATTCTATCACCTTGCTCTGTATTCCAAGGCAAAATAAACTGTATCTTTTTAGTGTCAACATTTCTAAGGTTCTAGTGAAAATCAAAATCACTAAAATTTCTGCTCCCTGGTGTTAGGGCTGTTCACCAACTCAGATTTATCTACTTATTGTTGCACTCTCAATGATAGTCTAGCTATCAACATCTAAGAAATTGTTGAACTCTGTCAGCTGCTTTCTAAGACTGCTCCTGGATAATGTTCTCAGGGAGGCAGGTCCAGGCTTCCTCTGTGTGGCTGTCAGCTATGGTTTGCAAACAGAAATCCTAGCAGTGCAGTGATTAGTCACATCCTAGTTTTGTGGGTGACTTAAACCTGCCGGATATCTGCTGGGAGCTCAATACTGCAGAGAAGAGGCAGTCTAAGAGGTTCCTGGAGTGTGTAGAGGACAATTTCCTTCATCAACTGGTAAATGAACCTACCAGGGGTAAGGCCCCGCTAGACCTGCTGTTTACAAACAGAGAGGGGCTGGTGGGCGATGTAGTGGTTGAAGGCTGCCTGGGAAATAGTGACCACGAAATAATAGAATTTTCAATACTCAGAGATTCAAGGTGAGCCAACAATAAAACCTCTACG
>NW_020955839.1:366146-368063 GCF_003031625.1 Empidonax traillii
AGTGGTGTTCCCCAGGGATCAGTGCTGGGCCCAGTCCTGTTTAACATCTTTATCGATGATTTAGATGAGGGGATTGAGTCCATCATCAGCAAATTTGCAGATGACACCAAGTTGGGAGGGAGTGTCGACCTGCCGGAAGGCAGGAGGGCTCTGCAGAGGGATCTGGATAGACTGGAGAGATGGGCTGACTCCAATGGGATGAAGTTCAACAAGGCCAAGTGCCGGGTCCTGCACTTTGGCCACAACAACCCCCTGCAGCGCTACAGGCTGGGCACAGAGTGGCTGGAGAGCAGCCAGGCAGAAAGGGACCTGGGGGTACTGATTGACAGGAGGCTAAATATGAGCCAGCAGTGTGCCCAGGTGGCCAAGAAGGCCAATGGCATCCTGGCCTGGATCAGGAACAGTGTGGCCAGCAGGAGCAGGGAAGTGATCCTTCCCCTATACTCTGTGTTGGTGAGGCCACACCTTGAGTATTGTGTTCAGCTCTGGGCCCCTCAGTTCAGGAAGGACATTGAGGTGCTGGAGCGGGTCCAGAGAAGAGCAACAAGGCTGGTGAAGGGACTTGAGCACAAGTCCTATGAGGAGAGGCTGAGGGAGCTGGGGTTGTTTAGTCTGCAGAAGAGAAGGCTTAGAAGTGACCTCATCACTCTCTACAACTACCTGAAGGGAGGTTGTAGCCAGGTGGGGGTTGGTCTCTTCTCCCAGGCAACCAACAATAGGACAAGAGAACATGGGCTCAAGCTCTGCCAGGGGAGGTTTAGGTTAGATGTTAGGAAGAAATTCTTTACAGAGAGGGTAATCAAGCATTGGAACAGCCTACCCAGAGAGGTGGTGGATTCACATTCCCTGGAGGTTTTTAAGCAGAGATTGGACGTGGCCCTTAGTGCCATGACATAGTAATTGGAGTTGGATCAGGGGTTGGACTTGATGATCTTGGAGGTCTTTTCCAACCCAATCTATTCTATGGTTCCATGAATGGCAACAGATCTTTTCCTCACCCTCTCTTTTCGTTAACTATGCATTGTTATGACTTTGGATGACTAGCTGTTGGACTTTTCAAATAAAGGTGCTGTGTATTTCTACCACTTCATTGTATGAGAGAGGCTTTGCACCTCTCTTCAGTCCCTTTTCATTAGATTCTACTAATGAAAAAATCTTATGAAAGAAGATAATATCTTTTCTCAGAAAAAGAACCGAACATTTTTCACAAGAATGTTGAGGGAAATTATTTTGTTTCCTTCTTTTCTTTTCCCGCAGTAGTCTGACACTCTAAGATTCATCTTAGTTCTCAAAAACCTCAACAAACACTTGAAGTAATTGTAAGTTAAGGTATCTGCTGTCAGATTTATTGTCTTGTTCTTGTCTAGAATAAATGCTGTATGTCTCTGCCCTAACTCCAGATGACAGACAAGCACAAATTTTAAACAGTAGATTCTAAGTATAGCTACAAAATTTTATCAGATGGAATTCTATTATTTGGTTTGGCAGCCATTCTATGAGTTTTCACTAGGAATTTCATGATTAGTTGTGTATTTTTTTAATTTCTGGCAATGTAACTAAATGAGTACCACAGTTACCACATGAGGAGATTTTTTTTAATTATTCATTCCATGTGCAACCTGTTCTGTCTTTTGAATTACTTAGGTGATAGAAGAAAAACAAGCTTCAACATGTGAGGAATTCTTTGTCTACCCTTGAATTTTATGCAGTCTAGATCTTTCTTTCTAGAAAAAAAAAATCTGTTGTTTATTCATTTGCAGAAAGTTAATCTCCAGAATTATTTCAATAATCATAGCTGTTGATGAAGGGCACCCCCCTTTGGATCCTTTAATAACTGTGCTGAAAGAAAACAGGAGTAAAATTCATTTTGAAGCTATGCCTCAAATGTGAAATGGGTCATGCATAGAAACACTTCAA
>NW_020955839.1:368912-379295 GCF_003031625.1 Empidonax traillii
TCTGTTGTTTATTCATTTGCAGAAAGTTAATCTCCAGAATTATTTCAATAATCATAGCTGTTGATGAAGGGCACCCCCCTTTGGATCCTTTAATAACTGTGCTGAAAGAAAACAGGAGTAAAATTCATTTTGAAGCTATGCCTCAAATGTGAAATGGGTCATGCATAGAAACACTTCAAAATGTTGCTTGTATAATGCTTAGGAAACCTACAGTGTAGATACATTCTAGATTATTAGGGATAGTGTTAGGAAACCAGTTTTTATTCTGAAGTCCCAAAGAAAGTCTGTGGTAGGAATAGTTCCCCTGTATTAGTTCTGGTAAGGCTGCACCTGGAGTGCTGTGTCTAGTTCTGGACTCATTACATGAGAGACGTGGAGCTACAAGAGAGTCCATTGAAAGGCCACTCTGAGAGTCCACTGATGGGAAGAAACTGAACCATCTCTCCCAAGGAAAGGCTGAGAGAGGTGGGATCATTTAGCCCAGAGAAGAGAAGGCTCAGAGGGCATCTGATCAACGTATATAAATAGCTGAAGGGAAAGCATAAAGAAGATGGAATCAGGCTCTTTTCAGTGGTGCCCAGTGGCAAATGACTTGCCAAGCAAAATAAAAATTGTAGGCCCAAGCAGAACAGTGAGAGCTTCCAGAATTGGAAGTTCTGTTCCAAAGCTTCAGTGTTTTGACTATAAACATTAATTTATGATCTTCCCACCTGCAAATTCAAATAAAAATCATTTAATGTAAGTCTAGTTAAGGAAACAATTTTTCAGATTATTTTTTTCTTGAAGAAAATTACTCATTGAGAAAAGATTGTGGGTTTTTGATGTGCAATGGGATGTTTACTGCCAAACCAAATACTCCTAATAGTTCACTTTTCTGTAATGAAAAACAGACTTTGGAGTGTTCGCTGGTGGTTCCTGCTCAAATGTGACACCTGGGGTTTGATATCCATTTGCAGTTGATGGGGGAACTGCCTTCTTCAAAGAATGAAAGCAACATAATGCTGAATCATGTAATGTGTACCATTCCAAGAGACCTATTACAGCAACTCAAATCACTTGAATAGGTTAATTCACTAAGCTATTGTACTTCCTTAATAAGGCATTAAGGCATTTTTCTTTTTTGAATATGGTATTTGGAGGGACTGATTTCTTTTTTCCTCAGAAAGTTTGGATTTCCAACTGAAAAATCAAGTCCTTCCCTTAGCTTATTCTTGGGCTTATATGGTACAATGTTTTGTTTGTTTATACTAAAAATAAACCAATTGATTCTCACTTTGTCACCCCCAGATGACCTTTCAGGACATAGTTTATATTCTTCCATTAAAGAAATCATGAATTAATAAGACCTAAATTATGTCATGATTTAGCTAAGCAGTCCTCCTATAACCCTCTAGCTTAAGTATCTTTTGTCTGCCTATCAGTCAAAGTGGCATTTCTTACAGCAGAAGCACTTGGTAGGACAAGGGGTGAGATAATTCCCCTGATGACTATTTTATGCCATGGTTCACAGGGACAAAGTCCCAGTGAAGTGCTGTCCAACTTTTTATGTTAAGTGATCTCAAGTTGTCAAATGTGTAAAATCTGGAGGGAAGATTCATGTTCAAATCTTAAAGAGATCAGAGGGAGAGAGGAATGAGTATGATCAGCCTTTTCTTGAGGAAACCAAGTTTTCTGGGTAGTTCTAGAGCTTTTCTGGAACATGTTCTAGCAGGCTGAAATATGTTTTTTGAGGGATTTATTATTGAACCCTTGTTACAATATTTTTTTTTACCAAGAGCTTTGTGCATTATCTTTCTAAAAAAATATTTTGCTTGGATTTAGTTTGATAAAATGAAAATATTTTAGGAATACAGAATAAAATATTTACTTGATTCAGTTTGAAGTGGGGCTAGATTAAACCTGTTGCTTAATACACCTACATACCATAAAAAACTTTATTTTTCATAATTGAAACTATATGAATAGAAATATCAAAAATATCCAACCAGAACTGAACATCTAAAACATACTAGAAGTTGATTAAAGTAGATCAACACAGCAAGGAGCTACAGGCTTAGGATCTTGCCTTCCTGCATCGTGCTTTTCATAGCCAGCGGTCTCATCACCTTCTGATCTGATTCTGTCAGCGCTCTCAGGCAGGGTCAGGTTAGGTCAATACTTAAATGGGAAAACATCTTGGTGCTGTAGAAAACGCTTTTCTTGATCTGGTGGTTGAGTCTTTTTTCTCATAACTGTTGCAAAAAAGTGAGGCTCTGGGACAATGTCTGAGAAGAACAGGAAATGTAACCAAAGGCTTAAGAGTGTTTGATTTTTAAAAATTTTGAAGTAATTTCTGCAGAAGATCCTAGGTCTGCTCTAATCTTTCAGCTTTTCCAAATCACAGCCAAAGCCGTTGTGTTTCTGTTTACCTATATTTTCAATGTTTTAATTTGTTAGTCATCCTCTTGATATAGGTAGGAAAGTAGATTATGTTCCTTACTGATTTTTAACAGCATTATGAGGTTAGCTTATTGTGTTAACAATGTTATTATGATAGTGATAGTCTATCTTAGCCTAGAAAATTGTCATGTTTCAATAATTTAATTCTTTTGAAGGATGTGTATGAAGTCAAGTATTTGGGGTTTTTAAGTGCAAAATTTGAAGTTTCAGTTAAGACATAAATTAAACTTCAGATTTAGAAGTTAATCATTGAGAGTTGATTTATTTTTTTCCCCTCTGTAATTGTTTTAGATGAAAACCATAGTGTACATGTTCTGTATGACATATAAAAAAATTAGTTTAGACTTTACTGTAATTGTTAACACAAGCAACACCAGCTTTTAAAAAGAGAACATAAAATAAAGAGATGGTTTTAGTTTTATGTCATGTACATTTTGGGGTTTTTAAAGCTTAAACTGACATTGACATTAAGCTAAAAAAGCCAGAGAATTTAGTTTTACTTTATGTAATACATCAGGGGGTTTTTCTACTTCAAGATATAGTTTACCCAGTTTTTCAAAATGTTATTAAACCACTTATAGAGTTGTGTTTGTGATTTGGGACAGCACTTTTATCTATCATTTAATTTAAATGAAAAGTAATTTATTATTTGTAAAAGTGGCAAAGCTGTCTAATCTGGACTGATAAAGATTAGTCATATACTCACATTAAAATTTAGATTTGTTATGGACTAAAATTATTGTGCTGTTATAGTATTATCAAAGAAAATTGGTTTATTCACAATATATTTATTTGACTTGGAATGGTTTATTGATTTTGGTGTGTTCACATGGTAGTCAGAACTACTGAACACTTGAAATACCTTGAACAGAAAAGTTATGATTTTCCTTGAACTTAAGTGTCAGAAAGTGAAAGTTCCCATAGCCATCTTAATAATTTGGTTGAATGTTTGACCGAGATGCCACTGAAGGTTCTTCTCAAAATACATGTATTCAAGATTTTCTGCCCAGCCAGATGCTGGTGTGCCATCTGTAGTATGAATTTCCACTGGTGCAACAGTGAAGCACCTTACAGAATGTTACAGATATGTATAAATTACCAGCATTAGAGCACAGATTGCTCTGATTACTCCTTTGGCTACAAAAGACTTCAATTTCTACAAGAAATAACCAGTATCATATTTGCATTGCTGTTGTAGCTACTACAATAGTAAGAGACTTTAAAAATGCAGTGCTTGATTTGCACAAAAAAGGTCAGAATCAGCCAAGATTGCCTTAAGTCTTGGTAGCAAAAGATATGATTGAATTTTTAAGTCAGGCTTATGATACCTATCAGTTTTATATTGTAAAAGATAGAAACCACAAAGAATTCCAGTGTGTGCACCATCTGATAACACCACTACTGCACTGTATTTAAAACAAGATGTCTCTGTGAGACCACTGCTGTTTGAAAAGCACTTTTTCTTGTTATTTTACTTAGCTGCTAGAGGATACATATATTCTTAAAACTCCAGAGATATACTGTATCTCTTCCTCAGAATAATTGTCCTCAGCCTAGTTGCAAAAGACTCTCCTTGAACTGGGAATCCTCATCACTGCTGAGAGGCTTCCTGCACTCCTTTTCTTTTGAATAGGACCTCTAAGAAGGTGCCTGATGCTTATTCTTTTATGAAAGCCCTGGGTATTCAGCTATTACTTCAGAAGATACAGTGAACAATCCTTCCAACCATTTTTCATAAGTTTCTAATTTCATTTCACTGCTTGATCCTCCAAGCTTTTTCAGGGGAGTTCCTTTATAGTACCTATTGCCCTATCGCTTTGGGCTGCAGACAGGATGGATCAAGACCAGTATCTGTATCCCCATGTAGTCTGATTCTTTTACTTTAAAAACACACATGCTCTCATTTTAGGAAAAAAAACCACCAAACAAACAAACAAACAAACAAAAACAACAAAAAAAAACCCCCAACAACCCAAAACACCCAACCAAAAACTCAACAAACCAACCGAAAAAACCAGATGGGCAAAAAAACCCCTCAAACCAAGCCTTCCATCCTAACAACAATGTCCAGCCTGTAATTGCTGAAATATTCATGGGATCATATTTGGTAAATATTTTTGGAGGCTCCTTTTTTGGAGGTCTTGGTATTGTTGGTCTGTGGATTAGCACTGTTTTGCATGAAAATGATGTTTCTATGCTGAAAAGCAGTGGATTTCTACAATAGAAGTAATAATTCCACTTGAGCTGTGAACTGAAATGCCTCTTTTTCTGAGCCAAGGTAAGCACATTTGTTCACAGGATTTTTTTTTCCGCTTTATAATGTCCAAATATAAAGATAATTACTAGGTCTTAAAACAGGTGTATGGAAATAAAAGAAAGTTAAACATATGCTTAAATTAGTTCCAAGAGATATTTCTGTGTTTGATTCAGCTGACAGACTGCTGAGACGCATATCCAGTCTCAGAACCAGGACCCTGTCTTCAGAAAATTCTTACCTATGCATCCTTCTAGAACAAGCTGTGCCTAATGGGGGGATAGTGTGTAGGATTTGTGGCTGGCACAGGAAAAAACCTGAGCAGATCTTGGCATTCTGTTCAGATTTGAACTTTCCCCTTCCCAAGGACTGCTGCAACTTAGATAGGATGTTTCTTGGGTATTTGAATTCAAGAATCAAGAACTAAGAGAAATGTGTCCAAAGAGTACCATAACTTTGGAGAGAATAATGTCAGTTTGAACAAGAGGATAAGCTTTAGAGGTATGTGAAGGTGGTACTTCCACTGATGCTTTAGCCAGATCTGTGACAGATTACATTTAGGAAAATTTTTCTTTTCCCTTTTACATTCTGTTGACTATAGGATGAATTATATCCTAATTTTCCTCTGCCTTCATATAAGGTATATTGATAAGATACTTGACATAAAATTACATGTAAATAAAATGCTTGATTAGGGTGACCAATTTAACTGAAGGGAAACAAAACTGAGGCAAAGACCAGACCTAGTAATGAAGAAAATGTGTCCAAACTGAATATCCTGTTTATAAACTGGTCATAGTTATAGTAAAATCATTGTGTTCTCATATCTACCTCACACTTTTTACTCCTGATTGCTTACTGTATTTTTTACTTTGCTAGAATTGGCAAATTGAAGTTTGTACATATGACACAGTTTTATAACAATGCTCTAAAAGACTGGGTGAAAAAGTATTGTTTTACTTCTTTGATTCTTTCTATTTATGTGATATTTTTCTTGTGACTAAATCTAGTTGCATATAATGTTAAAAATAATAGTGACCATTCAATTTTCTGAGTGATAGGATAACATATTTTACAAACAAAGCTCCTGAAAATGTCAGACTGTGTTATAGGTGCATACAAACATTATACATACATACCATTGGGGAAAAAAACCCAAAACTTACTTAAGGGTAGAAATAACTTAAAAAGAATTTATGTATTTTAGTATTTTGAGATGAGTGGTAGTACGATGTCTCCGTTTTATGAAAACAGTCTGCGTGCAGAATGAGTGGATTAATTCTGTGTTTTGGTTAACTGACAACTGTATAAACCTTCTCATGACTTTTAGAACCGTGTTAATCCCTGTTCCCTGTTTATAATCTCTCTACAAGAGCAAGCAAGGTGAATGATGCTTTATCTTAGATCAAGACAAGGCATCAGACAGCATTTGGAAAGTGTCTGAAGATTTATTGTGGCGAGTGTGACATTTTAAGTGAAATAGCTTTCCAGAGTACTTGAAGAAATAACAGGAATATTTGAGAACTGGTAAACGTTTTGGGGTTTTTTAGATCAAGGTCACACATTAGATGATATTTGTCATTTTAGATACAGGTTCCTCTTCTACTAACTGGTTTTTTTTCAATTGCTGTTTCTTCTGCCCTAGAAATTAATACCACCAAAATGATTAGCCTTTGAAACATTGTTCAGTAATAAACTAATTTATGACTAATTGTCTTTTCCAGGTTACAGCATATGCTAATGATAATGAGTATTACATTACATTACATTCCCTTACTGGGATTATTCAGTTGAATCAGTATTCTGGAGATAAACATAATTTTTGAGCAGAAGAGTTGTATTTTCTTGAAAGTGTTACACATGAATGCTCTTTATCCATCTTCTCCATTTAAGTGGTTTTTAGTAATTAAGTTTGTGAGCCCACATGGACGACAGCTTTCATTGCCTACCAAGTACACACTGACTTCTGAGTCCCTTTAGTATTGCATTTTCCTATGCTTCTTTCCTGTTTTATCTATGGTTCTCGTACATGTGGGGGTTTTACTTGTTTTAGCAGATGGTCTTCTGTGTAAATACTTTTGTGGCCTCAATCTCATTTTCATAGTATTTTTTCTAAACAGGGGTTCAGATGTTGTCTCAACTTTAAGTGGTATCCTGGCTCTTTTCACCTTTCTGGATATGAACTGAGATGCTGGAATGGTAAATTATAAAGTGTTATAAATGTCCTTGGTTTTCTTTTTCTGTAGGAAAACACCTCTGTCTAGCTAACACCTGCAGAACACCTGTAAGCCTGAACTTCTGAAGAACTTGTGTAGAAATCTAGTGCATCTGCGGTCTCCAGGGTTGGCAAGATAGTGTTCTGTTCTGCTCTAAACCTTCTTTGGTTGGTAATGAAATACAGTCCATTGAAGCACAGAATGTTGTGCTTATCTCAGCTTTTTTCACTCGCAGCTCTGCTACTGCCTTCTTCCCACTATTCCTTATTTTAAGCCAACTACTAATTTTATCAGGATAACCTTTCTGTATAAAAGAACCTTTCAAAACTTGTCACTAATTATTCTGTGACTTCACTCTTGAATATTCAGATGATAAGTTCTTGCAGAGAGGTTTTTCATTAATATATCCCATAGGAGAGAAGACTGAATTGCTGTTTAATATGCTTGGTCAGAAATATGAAAGAAAATGCTACATTCTGTGATTTTTTTTTTTCACCTATGTAATACTAGAAGATCTAGTATAAATTTCAAAAATAGTAGATGGAAGATCAGTAGTGAAAATGTTGTTAATCTCTTATGGAGAAGCAATGACTGAGTGAAGGGTTTTAGTGATAAAAAGTTTTGAAGGGTTTGAAAATAGTTTGAAGGGTTTTAGTGATAATGAAAGATTCAGAAATTTTGTACCTCAAGCAAATTTATTTTGTTAACTTCTGAGATCAGAAGCATACAAAATAACCTTTTTCTGAAAAGAAATATGGTCTTGGCTAAGTAATTTTAAATGTGGGAAGAATTTTTGTCATTCAGTTTCCCTTTCTAGTCTGATTTTTTTTTACAAAATTTATTTGAAATTAATTCTGGTCTGATTTTATAGCCGTACTTGTCTCAGTTTCCCCGTAATTAAGTGGCTACAGCATGATAATCTTTACTGAAGTAGTTTCTTAGCTTGTAAACCAGTTAGAATGGGAAATCAGTATTTACACTTTGATTTTAGACTGCCTTTCTTTGTGATAGTTTTGTAGGTTTGTATACTTCTCACATTCAGAAGCGAAGGACTGCTTTCTAACTCTGTCAGTGACAAATCCTAACCAAGTGGTTTAATAGTGCTTGCTGATTTGTTAAGGGATCTCTTTCAGGTCATCAGATCTAGTGACCCAAAGGAGTTGAATAGCTGGACTACCTTGCTCCTAAGTTACTGACAGCTGATTGCACTACCTCTTCTCTCCACAGATCTTGTACTTCTGGGTTTTTTTCCTTCCCCCCGCCACCTCCTTTTTTTCCCCTTGTTGCTAGTACTAGGGGAATTATATTTATCAATTAATTATTTAAACCATTATTAGATATAGTCTTAAGTCCATGCATTCTCTTATGAGGAAAGAAGGAAGTTGGGTATTTTCTAAGGTGGGATTCCATTCTTTGGTAACTTACCTTCAGGCTTTAGTATGTCACATTATTGTACCATCAGTTATTATAATTAGAATTGCTTCTTTCATATGAATTGTTAATAAAGGATTACAGGACATTATTCATCTCCAAACCATTCTAGAGTGTATGATACTTCTAACTTTTAAGTGAGAAGACTTTTTGTCTGGGAGCATGCAAGTAATTTTTCTGTCTTCTTTTTCAAGGGGCATATTAGAAATTTTTTCTTCTGGTTGTGAAAACCTGGTGATTAAAGTGTCAAGATCATGTAGAATTTGTAAAAAAACCCACCAACCTCACTCAGTAAAACCGCAAGATCTCCTATTGGCACTGGCAAAATCATTCATATTTGAAAAAGAGAGGAATATCTTTATTTTTAATCAGTTTTTTATGAATGGTTACTCTTACTAGAGAGCTGAAGCCAATCCCTTTCTGAGCAGTGGAGGACATGGCTATGCAAGGTAAAAATGGGCATCTGTATAAAGGAGCATATAGTTCCCATAAACTCTTTCCTCAGTTCTCATATTTAATGAGTTGGGAACTTCACATCAGTGTTGCTGTACTCACTGTTTAACTCTTTGAAGCTCCTCTGGTCTTTCCACTCCCCTCCCCGCCTTCTTCCACCCTGCCTTGAGTTTAGGAGCAGATAGGAGGCCAAAGAAATCTTTAGGATTCTATTGGTTGTTTATAAATGTTTCTCATTAATAAAAAAAATTCATATCCAAGAGGGGAAAATATGGAATGGTAATGAGATAAACTGCAGCTGGGAATAATCAATGTAAAGTTTCACTTCGCCCTCCCTGTCTCCAGTTCAGACTCTCTTACTTTGAGGTTAGATGCTTTTGCAACTTAAGGAATCTTCACAAAGCTGTATTTGACATTACTGGTGCTTTTACAATAGCTGTATGGAAGACCCAGTAGATGCTCCATGATGAATACTGTTTTGTTTTGTCTTTGGAAAGTAAGTGTGCTCTGACTTGAGCTGCTTAAACTTTGATGAGAGATGTTTGCTGATTACAGCTCTTTCTGTTTTAAAAACTTAAATAGTATGACAGAAATGGTTTGTAGTTTCCCCTGTTACTCTCTCTGGGGTAATATGAGTAAATGACAGCAAATAAAAAAAATATTCTCAACCAAATGAGAATTTTGTAAACATACAATGAAAATATTTTGCTGTTGACACATAGAAACAATTTCACAATTGAAATTAACTGTTAATTAATAGATATCTTAGATGCAGTTATTTTAGTGCAGCATTCTTTTGTGCATTTTTACTGGTGCCCTACTTTTATGAAGCTCAGGAGTAGTCACATGAATATATTCTTGGATTTTCATCCAGTATTGTTGCTAAGGAAACATCATCTTTAATACTGTATCCTTGTCTGCAGCTTGTCTGTATTAATCAATGCCTGTTAACTCTCAACACAAACCAAGTAAAGATAAAAAAAAAAAAAAGAAGCTTTATTTCTTTTATAATAAACAGTTTATTATTGACTATTGTCCTTCAGGATCCCCTCCCACTACAAACCTCACACAAATTGAATGATCTTGTCCGTGGCTCTGGTCTCATCCCAAACAGACACAGCATGGACAATTTTTTTTTTTTTTTCCCAGAGGCTGCCATTAATATTTAATATAATAATCTGTCATAAGTATTGTACAGTGCATGGATCTGGTCAAAATGGTAAAAAATTCCTACATATTGCTCTAAAAGGAAGAAAGAACCTTTTCTGTATGAATTAAAAAGAGGAGCTTGAATGCACCAAAGTGAGAAATATATCCCTTTTCAGTATACTGTTAAAACTCCAACTGTATTTTCAGCCCAATTTGAATATCTATCTAGGAAAAGACCTGTCATTCAGACATACAAGTGGAAATCTCAGTTCACTACAAGTCCAGCTATTTGGATTTGTTGCAATAGTGACAGGCAAGTTTTTTGAATTTTCTGCTTCTGAATTCTTTCAAGAAGTACCACATTTTATAGCCAGTTTCAAAATTAATTTGACTTAGCAGTTTATTAGCCCAATACCTGCTTTGTTTCATGATAATGTTTGC
>NW_020955839.1:379754-381239 GCF_003031625.1 Empidonax traillii
ATCTCAGTTCACTACAAGTCCAGCTATTTGGATTTGTTGCAATAGTGACAGGCAAGTTTTTTGAATTTTCTGCTTCTGAATTCTTTCAAGAAGTACCACATTTTATAGCCAGTTTCAAAATTAATTTGACTTAGCAGTTTATTAGCCCAATACCTGCTTTGTTTCATGATAATGTTTGCCATTTGGGCACGTCATTACATATCTGCCTCTTTGGAGACACTACATTAGATCTAACATCTGTTATTGAGAAGCCCAGGACAGAAAGACCAGAGGCAAGCAAGAAGGCCTGAAGATCTAGCTTCATTAGGAATATCTTTTTCCTTTTTTTGGACAAACAGCAATATCTCATTTATCAGCTTAGTCATCCTTCAAGGAAGAGGAAAGAAATCAGGCACCAGTTTACTGTCTAACTGTGTGGGCTAGATGCAAGCACAGTTTCAGCAGTGTAACCTGGATAGGTCATACCAACTCTCATTACCAGGGCAGTAAAGGGAACACAAGTCCTTTCCTCCTGAGTGCATAGCTTCTCAAGCCACTAAGTAATCTCCTCCTTCTCCCTAAAGAAAAAAATGTAAGAAAATATTTGTGATAGAGTCAGTGTACTAAAGTCCACAGATCCCACAGTAACAGACTGGAAAGTTGCCTTAGCTGAGCCAAGCTGAGCTGAGCTTTTCTGCCTGACCTCAGGAATTGACTGGATGGATGGTAAGCAGCTACTTCAGATACTATCTGTCGTGGTTTTGCTCTGGGTCAATTTTGCCTTCCACCCCCCACATAATTACTACTCAAGTTGAAGTGTTATATATTTACAGAAATACTTCTTCTCTTCTTATACTAGTCCAAGGAGAAGAAGTAGTCTCATTCTGTATTTTTGGAGTTCCAGCTTTTTTCTTCTAGTAGTAGATTTTCAGTAGCAGCATACTTTCATTGCAGTTGGAACTTCTTCTCTCTTCCTCTCATTCTGTGTTGGCTTCCAGAGCTGGGCTTACCCCCCTCCTGGGCTAAGACTGAAGGCTGGAGATTACTCAGGTCCTGAAGGGTTTTTCTTCCATAGGCTTGCAAGGGGACACTTGCTTACTATGGATCTTCTTCCACAGAGTTACAGGGGATAATGGTTTAAGAGTCCACCCCTGTTTCCCTATGGAGGTCCCTCCCCATGGGAGAACAGTCCTTGATAGATTTCTCGGCATGGGTCTAGCACGGATCTCACACACACACGGGTTCCAGCATCTCACATGGGCCATCTCGCTCCAGCATGAGATTTCTCAGGGTCACAAAATCTTCAACAGCAGTATAGATCCACACACGCACGGATCTCAGTATCTCACCTGAGTCATCACTGCTTCAGCACAGGTTTCCCTCAGGGTTGCAAATCTCCACCAGGACCCTGTCTCACTTCAGTCCTCTTTATGAAGTTTCAGTTCTCTTTAGTACATCCACAGATTCTTTTATCAGCTGCATGGGAGGTTTCCTTACTCCAGCACA
>NW_020955839.1:381714-386493 GCF_003031625.1 Empidonax traillii
GCACAGGTTTCCCTCAGGGTTGCAAATCTCCACCAGGACCCTGTCTCACTTCAGTCCTCTTTATGAAGTTTCAGTTCTCTTTAGTACATCCACAGATTCTTTTATCAGCTGCATGGGAGGTTTCCTTACTCCAGCACACTTTATAAGTAGCAGGGTTTATTTTTCAGTCTTTTCCCTGCTAAGGAGAGAGAGCAGAAAGGCAGGGGGGAAACAAGCCTCCCCCCTTTCGCACTTTACTTTTCTTTGCTGCAGTTTCGGCTGCCAGCTCCGACCTTGGAAGCTCCGTTATCTTTCGGCTGGAATTCTTCCACAGCGGTTTTCTGTCCAAGCAGTCCGTCTTTTAAACTTTTTTTTCTCTTCACTCTCTTACAAGAGAGAAGGGAGAATTTCAGTGCTGCACCTGCTCCCCCCCCGGCCCAAGCCGGGGGAGGAGGGAGTCTGGCCCTGCTTCGGGCCTGCTACTCCTCTCCTCTACATGGCTGTTACTCTAATTCCAACTGCGCCAACAACCTTCTCTTCCGTTTTCTTGAAGATGTAATTAGCAAAGGCGTTTCTGGACTTTTGATTGGTCTTTTTGTCCGGAAATTACCTGGACAAAACCATCATCAGCCCCAGGGATGGGCTGAGGGGGCAAAACCACGACACTATCCCAATAGTTGTAAGCTGTTAACACCTCGTTAGAGGTGTGCTGAAGATCTTACCTGAGATATCCAGAGACAACTCCAACTCATTGTTTGATCCTGTTAACTGCATCATGCCCATGAGTTAACCTAGTCCGTGATAAGCAAGTGCTTATGGTTATCCATTTCTGGGCACCCATTCTAGCTATATTTTTTCTCTCTGCACTATGAAGCTACTTATAGTGCATTGTTCAGGACTGCTTTAATAATGAAAATTCCCAAATATGTGAGTTTTATCAATGCTTCTTCTCTAGAGGTTAGACGAAGATACTGTATTCTCACATTATTTGCTATCCTTATAGGGATTGCTTAATCACTCTTAGTCTAATGAAAGAACTGAGAAGAGTCACCACATTGCCTAAAACTGGAATGTAATCCTTGAGTTTTGATCAGGACCCAAAATTTTCAGTCTGTAATCGTGTTCCATGGGTTTAATAATAGCCAAGACTTGAATATTAAGGAAAAGCATTGTCTTATCATTCATGACTCATATGGAAAATCGTGTAAATAAGTGCAGCAGTTACTTTTTCATTGTTGGTAATAGAAACAGCAGTCCCTTGACTCTTTCCATGCTTCTCTTTTCCATCTGTTCTGATAGCCTGTGAGATAAAATACCTGCAAGTAGTACTTTAATCTATCTTTCACTCCTTGGTCTGTAGGAAATGGTGACGAAAGGTTTTCAGGTAAGGATTTCTTCAGCCGCTGCAAACAGCTCTTCTTCCCTTGATGTTGGCATTTTTTTAAAAAAAAGCTTGCTGTTTAATAGTATTTATTGTACTTTTATTTTTTTCTACTGTCTAGAAAAGTTATTAGAAATTTATAATAGAGACTGAAGTGGTAGAGGAAGGACATTGGTAATTCTAAAGTGTTGTCTGTTAAGATTAAAATACAGGCTTTGGATCTTAATTTCTGCTACACTATCCCATGTCAAGTCAGAATTTGAGCTCAGTTTTCTAAGCCAGTATTTTGCATCATGATGTAGAAAGAACTAATACTATGATATTGCTATTGGATATTATTTGCCATTTATTAAATAGAAGGAGAGGAAGCATTCTCTATATCCACTTCATATTCTTCAAATGAAATTACTAGGCACACTTGGGCTAGGACAATGTTTTCCTGTCCCTTGGAAATGCCTTTACTGTTGTCCCTTCCATTTCTGATGCATTGCATTTCTTGCTTCTGGTCCTTAGTTAAAAACATGATAAGCTAATTTTTGGTTGCTGTGAAGCGTTTTCTAAGGTGTGGTGTGGGGTTCCTTTTGGATGTGTGTGCACCCAGGGTGGTGCCTGAGTGTTTTTCAAAGTTGCAATTGTGAGGTGGTTTCCCCTTGTCTAAAAATGCACAACGCACTAATAGCACAGCTAAGTACAGGATTGAAGAGGTCATGAATCAGACGTGAGACTGCTGTGTTTTTTCTTTTTTCCTCTTAGCTTCTGTCTCTCTTTCTTTCCTTTTTTTTTTTTTCCTTGCTTATTCTTTTCACTTCCTTTCTCAAATTTCTTTACTGTCCATGTGATCTAATATCTTTCTTTCTGTGCTGCCATTGCAAAAATTAGATCATTTTGGATGAAGCATTTTCTTCCCCTCCAGATGCTTTTCTTTTGTCCCATGAGTACACCATCTGCCCTTGTGTTCTCTGGGAGATGTGCAGGTGTTGATCTGCAGGTGGCAGAACTGAAGTGAAATGTGATAAGTTTTGCCTGCCAGCTCATTCCTGCTTTAATTTTAATTGCAAAGTTGCTCTGCCAAATAAAGAAGAAGGGAAAAACTAGCAAAACGACTATGCGAAGTGGAGAAATGTTGGTTGCTTGATCCTGAGCATAATGTGGAGTAATAAAGGGCTAAAATTCCCATTAAATAATTGAAAGGTTCAGAGGCTTTTTACCTTTCTAACTTTGAAGTTAAAAGTTCTTAGAGTTGTGCATGTGGAATTTGTCATAGAGTATCAACCAACTGAACAGAAAAAAATATAGAAGTGTATTGCATACGATAGTAGGACTTCATAAAATATTAAGCATCTTCTAATGTGTTTTTTTTTTCTGGCTCTTTTTATATATAGAAAATGTATGCAACTTTTGAATTAGGTATTTTTTTTTCTGGTAGTTTCCTGGTTAGCTTCAACCTTGCTATTTCTTCTGTGTTTATAGACTCCCCTTGTCTCCACCCTTTGAACTTCCTTTATCGAAATCTGTGTTCAGGTGTAAGATGATCTTACCTTTGCAAATAGCTCAACCTTTCTCCTTTCCAAATGATTTTGAGAAAATAAATACATTTGCTATGTGTTGTTAGTGGTTCTGTTCACCAGTTTCTCAAGGTTGTTCATTACCCTGTGAGCCATTAGGCTAGGAAATTTTTTAGCCAAATTAAACAACCAACTTAGGAAATTTTGTTTTCCTGATTTACATGTTATATTTCAAATAATTTTGGACTGCTGTACTTAGTCTGTGTAGAATGTCATCAAGTAGCTTGTTTGGGTTTCTATTAGAATATATTCTTACTTTTCTGTATTAGGAAATCTGACTCTTCAGACCTCTTGTCCTCCCGTGCTTGCAAAAACAAAATGAAGAACTATCTTGCTGACTAGCATACTTTCTAGCTTGGTCCCAGATTTGGCAAAACATTTCTGATGATCCTCAAGTGGTCTTTGAAAATACAAAGCTTCTTATAGCTTTGAAACACAAGCTGTAAGAAAATTCTCAGCAATGTTGGAAATGTGGAAAATAACTAGTTTTTCAAAACCAACTGTTCCCAATTGTTCTACATGAAGATTAAGACATTTAGGATAATGTTCGTTGCTCTTCAGTGTAATCATCTGAAGTGTAGTAATTGCATCTAGTCTAAACTAGTCATGCTTTGTCTTGCTATACAATCAGAGGAGAGGCAGCTTCAGGAGGCTATTCAGTCCTCTAATAAAAAGGGCATAAAATACCATGTGGAATGAAATACTTTTGGAGATGCATTAATGCATCTCCATGGATGATAGATATGTGGATAGGTAAACAGTAACTTCTGTTGCCCATTGTTTGTGGTTTTAAATGTTAAAAAAGAGAAAGGGAAAGTAAGTGTGCATGAAAATCTGACCTAATATAATAAATACTTTTGAAACAGCGGATTAATGGCTACTTTGTAATTAGTTTGAATTTAGAAGGCCTGAAGGTTTAAATTCAAGAAAGGTGGTGGTATGTACTATATTAAGGGAATTTTACAGCTGCTGTGGAATCTGTGATACTAATTGACTTGTTAATATTTACTACCAATGAGAAAATATTGTAAAATAAATTTTAAGGGAAAATATTAATGCAACTAACTAGGTAAATATAAATGCTGCATGCAAAAATATTTTGTATCTTTTTTTGGCAGCCTTGCTTTGCATCCTGAACGTGTGTTGGTGGCAACAGGTCAAGTTGGAAAAGAACCGTACATCTGCGTGTGGGATTCATACACTGTGCAAACTGTATCTGTTCTGAAAGATGTTCACACACACGGTATAGCTTGCTTGGCTTTTGATTTAGATGGTCAGGTATGTGATTAATCTTCTATTTTCAAACACTTGACTAAATTTTTTATCTGTTAGAAATCTTGTCGTAGTTTTTCTTAAAAAAGGAAGTGGATTGTCTTAAGTTGATATGCTTATTCTAAAGTTGAGGAAAATAAAATTACATTATTAATTACGTTAATTAATGACAAATATTCACATTTGACAAGAAAAGTGTAACTTCAAAAGAGTTTTAAATGAATGTAAGGTGGTAGGTAGGGAGGTTCTTGTGGTCTGTGGGCAACAGCTCAGGGTTAGACCAAATGATTGAAGATAGTGGACCCCCTGTGCAGGGGCATGTCATATGCACAGAGTGATAGCAATACCACTGTGTTACTCATCTTGGACTCTAAATATCTTCAGGCAGTATCCCCTTCTCTGCACACACTGGTGGCTCTCCACGTTTTGGTTTCTGTTCAGACTCATTTGTCCTGGATCTAAGAGTGAAGAAAAATGTTTTATTGGATTATAATTTTTTTACTTTAGAACATTTTCCGAGTAGTGAATTGGTTCTCAGATCTGCTACCTGTAATGGAGACTGTTTTTACCAGATCCAGAGGC
>NW_020955839.1:386714-454833 GCF_003031625.1 Empidonax traillii
ACACACTGGTGGCTCTCCACGTTTTGGTTTCTGTTCAGACTCATTTGTCCTGGATCTAAGAGTGAAGAAAAATGTTTTATTGGATTATAATTTTTTTACTTTAGAACATTTTCCGAGTAGTGAATTGGTTCTCAGATCTGCTACCTGTAATGGAGACTGTTTTTACCAGATCCAGAGGCTTTCTTGACTGACGTATTAGAAATGGAAAATACACATTAGGTAGCAGCTGAAGAAGTATTAACTGTGAAAATCCTTTCTGCAGTTGTGCTTTCCTGGTCTATGAAACACTTTCCCTCCCACTCAGCCTTGCAATGCAGTACTCAGATTTAGCTGTATTCTCAGTTCCTTTTGCTTGCTAAAAAGGTCAGTATCTGTTAGCAAGCGAGGATGTGTTGTAGAGATCAGTTTTTATTCCTTTTTAAGAGAATGGAGCTCTATTGAACACAAACAGAGGAAAGCCTACCGATAATTTCTATCTGTTAAAACATGCTGTAATTGCTGTAGGGAATTTTCAAGCTTGTTGGAATGATCTACATATTTTATCATTTAGGTTTCTCATTGTTTAGAAAGCCAGTTTCTAGATTCAGCTTTTTAGAACATCATTTCTACTTCACTGTGATATATTTTCTCATCTGTGTAAACTCATGTGACTTCCTCACTTGAACAACCATAATAATTTAAGGTCAAGATGTATCAAATTAGGATTGAAGTCCCCTAATTTTTTTTTGAATGCAGTTAGATACCCCCTGTGCTGGAGAGTTATGAATTTAGATCTGTGATTTGTTCTAGGAGTACCCAGTACTGATTCTTGTTTCTAAAGTCATAAATGGCCAGAATTTAGTCTGCTTTGCTCAGCATTTCCATATGATCACCTTTTTTGTTGCATTTGTTAGAATTTTGCGGTCTTCAAGGAAAGCCGGATACAGTTTTTTCAATAATAGGATTATTGTCACGATGCTGGACATCTCCAGTCACTGGAAAGGAATATGTGGATTGAAGTGAGCTCAAGCCCTCTTCAAAGTTTATTTTATTAATTGTTAATTTTTTATATTTCATATTGGGCTGTGCCCCACACAGTCTTCTCACCCTCACTGATCTGGCACAGGAGGGCATTATTTATTCTTTCTTGTTCTTTGTTAATCAGGGAAACCTGATGATTCACTAGTGCTGCTGTGTTATCTAAACCCAAGGTTACCCTTTAGTCTCAATGGTGTTGAGAGTACAACTCACTTTATGATACTTTATTCTCCAAGTTTGCTGGTTTTTTTGCTCTTCTCTGAGCTCTACTCGAGTGTGGGTGTTCTCATTAGAAACAAGATTTTCTAAGTTTTAGGAGAACCAAGAACATTCCCTTTTCAAGAAATTGGTGCCTGGAAAGGCTTCACCCACATTTTTATGATAGGCATGCAGTAATTGTAAAACTAGTCTGATTTATACACCTCATCCTGGTCTACAATTGAACTATTTGAAATCATAGCTGGAATTGAAACTGATGTTCCCTCCAACAATGTTTTCAAAGATGGAATAGAAAGGTCAGACTTTGCAGTATCAATAAATAAGAAGCATGGATACAAATTGTATTTAACTTGTTTATTTTTCTTCTCATAATCTTGATTTTTTTCAGATAGTAAAGAAATTTCATTATTGTGAATAGGTTCCTGTCTTTGGGGTTTGCTTTTGCTTTTACAAACTCACTTTGATAATCTACATAGAATTTGAAACTAAATTTGTCTTTCATGTGAGTAGATATTAACTGCTGAACAGTGAAAAAACTTTGTCTTAAAGATTTGTAAAACTTTGATTTATCAACATTGAGGTATCAGTTCATGCATAAACTGAACAAAAATACTCAATTTT
The DNA here is from genome assembly GCF_003031625.1 of Empidonax traillii. NCBI lineage: Eukaryota > Metazoa > Chordata > Aves > Passeriformes > Tyrannidae > Empidonax > Empidonax traillii. The sequence goes on from NW_020955839.1 coordinate 388,572, forward strand.
CTTTAAAACCAAACTCAAAATCACTCAGCTTCTTTTTATTCAATATTATTAGTCTCTTGGTTGAGAATTTCTATAGGAAAAATAACATTTTGACTGGTTAACAGATATAATAAAAGTGTTGGCTAATATAGTCAATGATTTGTGTCAAGAAATCTGTTCAAGGTGTGTTCACAGTGAAGACAAGACAGGCTGCAGAGTATAGGAAGATCTCAAACTTTTATTTTTCTATATTTTCTTGGAACTATATTTTTGTCCTTCTTGGTTTTACAGTTTAACTGGTTTCAAACTCTTCCTGAGTATTAAAGTCTTCATGAAATTGTATGTTTGGGGTCTTGTTGGATTCTGTTTTGAGAAAAGATGCAGAAATGGTCACCTATACATGTCTGGAAAAATCAAGCAAAAGACTTTTAAAGCTTTTAAGTGTTTATAATATTTTGTTTGTTTCCAAGAAGATTGAAGAAAATATTCTTTCTTTGTATCTCTTAAACTTGTAATATAAATCCTTAAATTCTGCAAGTTATAGGCAATTAAACACATATAGATTCATTAACTTCAGTGATTATTCCTTTTTTAACAAATATCTCCTGACTGCTCCTTGCCATGTGTGCTATATATAATTATGTATATTAAACATTATAAATCACAAATACATTGTTATCTGAGAAGATCTTTATGATCATGATGTTGTAAGTGAAAAGATGCATCTATGGAAGCTTTTGCTCAAGATGTAGCTTATGTTTTCTTCTGTATCAAAATGTAGGTATTGCTTCTAACTTCAATATGTTAGGAAGTTTTTATCATTCTTTCAAAAACATGATTCTATCTTTCATTAATATATTGAGTTATTTGTTTGTTTACTTTGGACATTTTTTAGCGTTTGGTCTCAGTTGGTTTGGATTCAAAAAATACAGTTTGTGTATGGGACTGGAGAAAAGGAAAATTGTTATCAATGGCTCCTGGTCATACAGACAGAGTAAGTATAACTAAAGGATCTGAGTGCCAATGTAATGTTAATTTGTTAAACCACGTCTGTGTACAATTACTAGAGCTATGTCTGAACACAAATCATTTTCTATTTTAGAAATTGAATTTACATAAAGTTTGGATATGTATTAAGATGTGTGAAGATATTTAAGATACATGCATTTGTTTCTAAAATAAAATGCGTAACTCAGCATTTGTTTGTGTATGGTTTGTTGAGACTGTAAGCATGGCGGGGAGATGTAGAATTAATACGCTTTCTAGACCCTAAGTCCCATATGGGAAATCAAAATGCAAATAATTGCTTAAATTTTATAGTCTGTAAATGAACCTTAATGTTGTTTTATCATTTGTTTTAATTATTCTAGGGGGAAAAAAACCAGAAATCACACAAATTATACATTGCAATTTCAGTATTGAAAGAGAGGATAAAAAAGTCATTCCAATAAATCCATTTAAAGCATTTCAGACTCTCTGTTAATTTGCTATAAGTTTTTACTGTTTTAACTGTCCCATGCTAGAAAGGCCATCTCTGCTGATATCCTTGGTATTTTTTTATGCAGATATTTGATATTTCTTGGGATTTATACCAGCCAAACAAGCTCGTCAGCTGTGGTGTAAAACACATCAAGGTAATGAGATAAATGGTAATTTATAAAATATTTAAGCTGCAGTAGTATATACTCTATAAAATATATAAAAATAGGATCTAAAAGGAATATATGATGAAAATATGGAAAGTCCTCTGTATAAATAATATTACTTTTTAGGAATGGCAATCATGGATCACGCCTGACTACATTAGACATTTTATGAGATTTATGTAGTGGAAAACAGACCCTCTCTGCTCAAAAGAGTTTGTGCCCTGACAGAAGGAAAGCAGTAGACATGAAACAGTTGTCCGTAGCACTGTATGTCATGATTGTAATATAATTTAAAATTTAGATTGTCTGAAACAATCCCAAGTAGCATAAGACAGGATGCACATGTTTAAGCTGAGTCCAGGTACTCAAGTTTCTGATTCTTGAACAGTGAAGGAATTATTGCACTACAGAGGGGAGATGAGCTGAAAAACCTTTGCTTACCGTTTGAGAGAGTATGGAGAGTAAGTGGAAAAGAAAGGAAAATTCTTGATCTTTCTTTTAATTCTTTTCCCAGCTGTTACTTGTACCTTTATCATTTGGGGCACTCTGTACCTGTTACAGGATTCATGATTTGGACAGTTCATGTCTTTTTCAAAGATGGTTTGTTTGATCCATGTACCAAGTACTGTGCAGAAAAATCTTTTTCACATTTAACTCTGGAAGCAGGTTTACCAATGCTTGACTGCCATGAAATATGGTTCTTACAAAAAGTCTCTGCTCTCTTCCAAGCAGTGTCTTCTATTTTACAACATAACAGCCATAGATGGCAGCTTGAAAGTCCTGTATTTCTCTTTTGTGTAGGTTCCCATGGTGCGGAAAATGTGTTGCTTTTTATACAATGAACTTTTAGATTTATATTTATTAATGGTTTATTGGAAAAAGTCTTCAAGGTGTTGCCTAGATTGCATAGGTCAGATTTGGCAGAGTGTTTAGCATATCAGTTACAGATTTCCATGAGCTCTGATCAGAATTTTTAAATGATTATTAATAACGGAGTGACTTGCTGTGAAATACAGTTTCATAAACGTGTATACAGAAAACACACTGAGACAGCATAAGAAGAACTTGTCAGCAGTGATGAAATAAATGCTTTTATGTTCTCTACTGTATTACTTCAGCAGCTTCTTGATTTTTCCCATGCTCATTTACATGTTTGGACAGGAGAGTTGGAAATGAATATGCAAGTGTTTCTTGTTTGCTACAAGTGTATCTACTGTGTGTATCAGGATATTTGGTTGGCAAGTACTGTGCTCTGACAAGAGACTTTGCACGTCTTTAGTTTAGGTGTCATTAATACATGTTGGGTCACCTAGGAGGAAATTCACCTTCATGTGATTGCTGTAATCATGTGCTAATGCTTTATTAGAAGGTTCCTAAAAATCTCCCCCTTAGATGGCTGCTTTGTGTGATCAGGGGTTCTGATGAGAGTAGATAAGTCTCTAATAAAACCAGCTGTTTTCAAACAGAGCAAATAGCAGCTTTATCAGAAATCTACATGCTTAGATGACATATTTAAATGTCTAAAGTACAAAATGCAGCATAAAGTACAAATGCAGCATTTACAATGTGGAAGACTTACACCAAAGAAAGATAATTCTATTAGGAAACGCTTTTTAAAAATGACTTAAAATACAACTAACTCACTAATTATTATTTCAAAGAATATTAGATTGATTTAATACCTCAAAATTCCTTCCCAACTAGCCTGCTCTGCTGCTTTTATGGAAACATAAAGTTGGTTAATAGCATAAAAAGTTGTTAAACAACTGCAGAACTAAAGCATGGAAAAGGCTATGAATGATCATGATCAAGCAAGGTACTTCTCTTTCAGAGGTACGTATTGAATTATAGGATATTAGCAAAATACCTATCTTTCTAAATCACTTTATGTTACAGTTCTGGAGTTTGTGTGGCAATTCATTGACACCAAAACGTGGTGTTTTTGGCAAAACCGGTGATCTCCAGACTATATTGTGCCTCGCCTGTGCAAGGGATGAAGTGACGTATTCTGGTGCATTGAATGGAGATATCTACGTATGGAAAGGAATCAACCTCGTAAGGACAATACAAGGAGCACATGCTGTAAGTATATCTCTTTAAATTAATACAAAATGTTAAGTAGATTTCTGCTGAGCTGGGAAGGGCCATGCAGGGTCATCTTGTCCGTGTTCATAAACAGTTTCAATGATAGAGACTCAGTATGTCTTGTTTGAATGGTTTTTAGAACAGTATACAGCTTTGAAAAGTGAAGACATCTCAATGAACGTTAAATAACATTTTTCGAAAGTGCTTGGTAACATTTTAATTAAAATGTTTAATGCAACTATTATAATTTGGTTATAATTTGGTTATATAAGTTTTAATTATCTTTTCCATATTATTTCAAAACATATAGTTTTGAGATTAAAATAGGCAGCAAAGAAACCACTTAGTGTGTTGCAGTCTGATTTGTGGATGCCAAACTATGAGAGTCCTCATTTCCTCTCCTGGTAGTAATTTGGTAATATAATGCAAAATTTGACTTCAATTTTATTTAAGTATCACCTTAAAAACAATGCCAATTTGTTTTACCCTATGAGGTGTGAAACTGCTAAGCTCACTTTATAAAGCTATATGATTTTCTGGTTGAATGTTAATTTTTGTTTTGGAAAGCGCTATACTTTCTAGCTAATATTTGAAATTCCATTTTTAGCAATTTAAAATAGTGTGAAAGTACAAGCTTATGAGTTCCAATATTGCAGCTTCAAACTTTTAGGTAAAAATCAATAACAGTTAAGTATTCTTGCGTCTAAGAATGTGTTTGTTTTAACTGGCAGTGTTGGACTGGGTGGGATGATGTTTGTAACTGATGTATAAGATTAATTTTTTATGATTTAATCAGGTAGAAAGGAGGGGAGTAAGGGATGAGTGATATGTGTGTGGGGGAGAGGTTACAGTCAGTTGTAGAGGAGGCTCTTGGTTTACCAGAGATTTAGAAACATCATTCAGGATGGTAGCAGCTTGTTGAATGAGCTAATAATTTAAAAGAGGCTGCACTGGTTATTCAGACAGTCGTACAATGACAGTGTACCTGACTATGAACAAAAATAAAGCTATGAAGAACATATGTGTGCAAAACATATCTCAGACTATCTTTTGAATTTAAGATTTCTTTATGTACATATAAGTGTATGGGTATATATATATAAACACATAAACACACACACATACAAGCATACTGTCCTGTATGCATCTACAGAAATATTAAATATATTCAAGAAGCCACAAATTATTAATCAGGAAGCATGAAAGGATATTTTAGTCTTCAAATATTCCTTGATTCTTACTCTATAACTTCTTGTTTTAGTCTTCATATTTACTGTTGAGTAGTGTTCTGTTCTATTCTATATTTTCCTATGAAGATGTGGACATAGCATATGCAGACCTGAATTCCCAGAAGAAAAGGTACGCTTTGTCTCCTATCCAAAACTGATGCCAAAATATTCTCTCATCCTGTTTGGTGCTGTAGGAGACAGCTGTCCTGCATATGAACATATTTGTTATTTGTAGTATTTAAAATTGCAGCAGTTTATTTCTCGAAATAATGCAGTGCTTTTCAGCTGTTTCAGTGTGAAATGACACAACTGGCAAATGTAGGATGATGAGAGCTTGTTGCTCCACTACCTTATGTGCTGTGTCAGTTCTTAGTTGACCACAAGATCAAACTTGAAGTGCTGTGTTCCTTATCTTCTTTAGCGTCAGTGGATGGAGCTCAGGTGACCTTGGAGTAGGTCTCATCTAGCCTTCTATTTTGGGCTCTGTCCTGTAAGCTCAATGGCATTGTACTTTGCAGTACTGAAAATTAAGTAGGGACACCAGTCCATGTCTTTGAAGTTCATTTTTACAAGAGATTAGAGTCAGTAATAAAATGTTACCTTAAAAGATAATATTGACAGATCATTATAATCACAACATATAGCAACTTGAAATGAGAGTGCCTCTTCAACCGTACTAAATTATTATCATGATATTTTATGGTTATTTTGTATCTAATTTTATCAATTATGTCCTTTTGAAAGAAAATGCAAGTGTAAATAACAGCATTTGTGATGCACATATGTTGCTAAAGGGACAGTGTGAACATAGTAGGGAACTGATATAAATTTCTGTTCAGTATGATAGTGTTGGAATTGTTGTCCTTGCATGCCTGTTTATCTTCCTGCATCATTACTCCTCAACAGGCTTGAAGTAAACTGTAAATTTTTTGAAGGAAGACATGTCTCATTATTTACATAAATACCATGTATTCCTCTCTTGCAGCATAAACAGTAGATATCTGAAATGCTGGAAAGCACTTTCTAAAACACATTTGTTATATGGAGATATAGTCCATCTCCACAGTTATTGAGTTATTATTAAGGCTGCATTAATATAGAAAACATTCTTTTTGAAGGTTGGCTATCTTTGTTACAATTACCCAAGCTAAAAAGATATTTTTAATGTCTTTTTAAGAATAATTCAATGTGAAAAATAAAACATGATGTCCTAGTGTAAGCAACCAAGGAAACACGTAGCAACTTTAACACTAACAAGCAAAATAAGAATTCTTAATTAAGCCAGTTTATCTGTCTTCTGTCACAGCAATACTGAAAAGTGTAAAGAGAGGAAAGTAGAATTTCCTGCAGTTCCCTGTCTGAGTTTGAGTAGAAACAAAAGGTTGAAAGCAAATAGGTTGGCATGACTGGAGAAATAGAAAAGGATTGGAGAGTTCACTTAATATAGAAGTAGGAATGAAAAGTAGGAAAATATGGAAAGGAGCAGGGCTTGGGAGTAAAGGCACACAGTTTATGTGCAGGGAACAATGGATAGCAATGGGAAACTCCAACTCTAGATTTGCTGATGCCTTGTAAGTAATAATACTAATAATGAAAGTTTTAAAAGGGAGAAAGAAAACAACAACATGAAAGCATGTGTAAACTCATTGGAGATGGTAATACTCCAGGAGGTTAATACTCCAGGAAAGTTAATATATACCTTGAATAACTAAAAAAACCTAAAAACACTTTTATTAGATGTCTCATTTTTGTACCAGTGCAAAGAACAGCTTATAGACTCTTCTACTTATTTTATCATCTCACTTGTTCTAAATTCAAGGCAGTCCATGCATATAGGTGTTACTCGGATATTAAAACAAAATTGTGTGCTTATTTAAAAACCCTGTATGTTTTAAAGATTCTTGTATGATATGCCCCTGCCTTGAATAGTAAATGTACATAAGATGCTTTTTCAACAGATGAATAATTAATTTTGAGATAGTCTTTCAGAGGTACACATTAAAGTTGTGCGGATTGATGTCAGAAACTGAGGTTAAATAACAAGCTTGAGGTTAAATAACAGGCAGTCTGTTAAAACTATTGCACGCCTATGTCAGTTGGCTGGATACTAATTAAATATAGATGGAAACAATATAATGAACTTAAATGAATGGCTTTAAGCTGGTATCATGTACCAACACATGCAGTGTTTCTCCTACTGCTTAGAACAGTTATTGTTTGAAACATAACTGTCCACTTATTTTAGCCAAAGAGAGGTGTGTAGGCAACTGTTTTAAATTGTTGTGGTACTATGCGCATTTTTAAATTGTTTCATGGGTGATTTGTTAGGTAGGAAGACTAAAAGGTAGCATCTCTCCACTGTAAACTTACTGACACAAATGCTTGCAATCCATTTCCTTACTATGCAGTATATATTGGGAAAGACAGTGTCTCAAAGTGCCCAACATATGTGCTGCTGTACATGCTTTACAAACATCTATGTCCTGTATTGTATCTGGGAGTAAAAAGGAGGCATTGGAGTTCTCTTTGAACGGGTATAATGTCTCTGTTCTCCATGTTGCTCAGTAGTATTCAGTTGCTTCTGAAGTTTCCTTACGATCTTTCAAGCTTGGTCCTAATTATAGTTAACTGCAGTCATGTGTTTTAGGAATTGCATAGTCACGGTTAGTGAGGTGGCTTTTATACAAACAACTACATTTAGATAAATTAGCACTTGATTTTTGTCCAGGGGGAGCAAAATAGTTGTGGCAGCAATAGATAACTGAAAATTCTCTCAGTATTGGAAACTTCTTGGATTCAAGCAGTGGCAAAATATTCATGCAGTAGAGACCATTCGTGTCAAGTTTTCTTGTAGTTTTCCAGCTTTCAACTATAATTTCTGGTAGATCTGGGCATTTATTTCTTTATTTGCTCTCAGTCCACTTTTTTTTTTTTTTTTTTTTTTCCAAATTTGAAGGAGAACACAGATGTGATACCAGCTGGTTATGTTGGAAAAACAGGAAATATTCAGCATTCTGAGAAAACTGCTGATCAATTTGAGATATTATTTCCAGAATTTCAAAGTTCATTAAGAAGTGTAATGAAAATTTATAAAGGAAGAATGCAGTCTGTATATCAAGCTTCATAGCTTTTCAGATGGAAGACTTTGATCTACACCTTTTATTTTGATTCAGGTGCACAGTCTTTGTGGCTCACATTCAATCAGATCTAAAAAAGTCAGTGCGATTGTTCGTCTCTCATTACTGCTAGAAGGCTTTTGACCATCAAAAATCACATTATGTTAATGAAAATTTCAGGCTAAAGGATTGAGAGAAGCATGAAGACTCCAAAGTTGATTTGTATTAACAATCTTGACAGTTTCTGAAAGGAAGGATTTAGGGGAGGAACTGACAGACCAAGCTACCCCAGTAAAGGATCTGTCTTTTCCCCATGAAGTGTGAGCCTAACAACTATATGAAGAATAGCAAAGCTTAGCTTTTTCCATTAAAAACTTACAGTCTCCATTAATAAGGGGCCTTTTTAATAGTTTTCATCTAGTTCTCTTACTCCAGTGGCACAGAGACTGAAATGAGAGCGTCCTATTGCATTTCAAGAGATTGAGCAAGCACAACATCTGCCAAATCTCCTTGACAACCAGTATGTCCTTTTCAAGATAAGGATATTCTGTGAAATGGAAAACAGATTAATGCTGGATCCACTTGATCTTATCTTCAGAATATTCAGCCAGCTTCCCACATCACCAAATGTCTGATTATTTTTTTAATACTGACTAATTAAATAATGGATTTTGGAAAGAGTTAATTAGAGAAAAGAAAATAATTGTATTATCAGGGTTGCATTCCAAAAAGAGCCTTTAAAAGATTTAAACTTGGGCAGAATTCAGTATATGGTAAAAAATGAGCCAAAATTGCTCTAGCCTTTTATTTGTTCCATGGCACTAAAATCGTAAAGGTTGGAAAAGGCCTCCCAAGATCATCAAGTCCAACTGTTAACCCAGCACTGCTGTGTTCACCCTATCCTCAAGTGCCATATCCACGTGTTTTATGAACATTTTCAGGGAAGATCACTCTAGCACTTCCCTGGGCAGCCTGTTCCAATGCTTGGCAACCTTTTCAGTGAAGAAATTTTTACTAGTATCCAACTGAAACCTCCCCTGGTGCAACTTGAGGCCATTTCCTCTTATGCTATCACCCCACACCTTGCTACAATCTCTTTTCAGGTAGAGAGTAATAAGGTCTCCCCTGAACCTTCTTTTCTCCAGGCTCAACGCCCCATTTCCCTCAGCTTCTCCTCATAAGACCTGTTCTCACAATATTAAAGGTTAATGCAGTAAAACAGATAGACACACATGGAGAGAAACAAATACAGTTTGTGTTGTATTCTTGAAAATCTCTAGGCTCCTAAAGAAACAGAAAGAGGATTTTCAGGACATTAGAGATAATGGGAGTTAACCTTCTAATCTGCTTATGACTTAAAAATTCCACTACATTTCTCTTTAGGCACATACTACTCCTGAAAACATTGCCTGTCAAAAGAGTCACTTTCCTGAGGATGGATGTGACATGTCAAAAGTTTTGAGTTCTGTCACCATAGTCTTTCAGTTTTGATTGTCACTTGACATTCTAGTAATGGTAGGTGTTTTTTTTGTGAAGACCTAGAGATTTCTTTTTCCTCAACTTGAAAAATTATATCCTTGTTACCTGATGTTAGAGAAGCAAACACAGTCCATAATTCATCATGACTAGTCCATTGTGATATTTTTCTTAGTTGTAATTTAAGAAGAAAAACGTGCTGATAGGAGAGAATAATAATGAGTACCTTGGAATTCCCATAAGTCACAACACTGTACCCTGATTTGTTCTGTGAGTGTACAGCCTTGTTTTCGCCCAAAAGCCATCTCTCCTTTGCAAATTTCTTTCATCTTTAGGGTTAATGTGTGTCATTACTGTAAAATTCAGACCCCTAACCAATGAAACTATTTGAACTTTACATTTCCTTCTTTACAAAACTGACATTTCAGGACAATATTATAGCTGATATATGTATATTATTTGCTGTTCTATCTCTTTTTGGACAGGACTTTGAGACAAATTTTTTCTTTCATTGTTTCCAATGCTTTCTTGTTTACTTTTGTCATAGCTGAATGTTAAATACTTTGAATAAATATAGAGCAAATTTTTTTACTTCTCATAGGCTTATCAGCTAAAGTTGCCCTTTCAGTAACTTTGCTTACTGAAATGTGTGAGCTACTTCTGAACATGAGATTAGTAATTAAAAAATACCCAACAGTGTGTGTGCTATTTAGATATGTATCATATTAAATCAAATATAGTGGCTATGTGGCTACAGTATCTTTATTTTAATATTACATATATTATCCTTGCCTCTATTATCCTGCAGAAAACATGAATCAAGGGAGTTAAAGAAAATAATAGGTTTTGTTTCCTATTGTTCACCTTTAAAATAAGAGCTTATTACCAATGGTGTAGAGTTATCACTGTTTTTCTTATGTTTTGTTTCTAAGCTTAAGTTTTGAAACAATCTTCATTGGCTTAATATTTAAAAAAATCCCAGATGTTTTTTTTTGCCTTACTCTGCTTTATAGAAACTGAGTAATAGCAATAAAGGCCCTAAACCAAGACTAACATAGATCACAGGAAATCTTCATGCTGACATTTATTAGGGTTGGACCAGGTCCTAAGACAAGAGGATATGAAACTGAGTTCTTTCTAGGGATAAGAAGCAGCATCACTATGATGATGATTATCAGGATGAAATCATTCTTGCAATAATTGTCTTATTCTTTGTCACTAAATATGAATTCTGCTTGTTGTGAGTTTTTTTCCATTTCTGACTCTCTCATATTTAAAGCTTTTTTAGTTGCATACTGGTTTCTCTAATCTGTGTATATTGTTAAAAATAACTTTCTTCTCTCTTTAGGCAGGAATTTTCAGCATGAATGCATGTGAAGAGGGTTTTGCCACTGGTGGCAGGGATGGCTGTGTTCGCTTATGGGACTTAAATTTTAAACCAATTACTGTGATTGATCTCAGGGAAACAGACCAGGGATATAAAGGTAAGTGGAAGTTTATTACTTTCAATACACCAACAAGGTAGGGAATTTATCAGTGTTTTGAACAACAAAAGACTTGAAAAACCAAAAATGTTGTTTAGTGTATGTTACTGTAAACTATTTGCTAGAAATAGAATAGATCATGCCCACTAATATGAAGGTCACAAAGTTACTGTGTAAGATATGATCAAGATTTAACTTTTCATGCACGTTGTTTCTAGAGGACAGCATCTTTTAACAAGGAACAGTAATGCTTAAAGAGAACTTGGAAGAGACAATGAGATCTACAATGTAAAACAGTAGAGTCCAAAAATTGCATTGCTAGTTATTCAAATTTTTATTAAAACTATTTGGAAGTTATTTACAGTTTTGCAGTATTTAGAACACTGCTTACATAGAGCACTGCTTACATATGCCTATGACTTCAGTTACAATTTGTCATGCTAAATTTTTACATGGAGTGTTCCAGATATTGTTGCTGTAATGATTTAGGAAAAGAATACAAACGTATGCTGAAGCATTAATGTCATTTACAATATTGCTTTTGTTGGCATTTGGTCTTCTTTGCCCCCAGTCACTTTGTTATTTTCTAATGTCTTGCCAAGAATCTGAAAATGTGGTAGAATGTCTGATGGCAATTGGATACTCAGGGTCAATAATAACAAGTTAAATCTTTGTATGCTGTAATTGACTTGGCATTCCCACCAAGATTGTGAAGTATTGCAACAAGATGCAATACATTCCATTTTAAATATGCAGTAGAGAGGCTCTGTTTTAAATTTGAATTTACTCAGCTGCTGTTTCTCGGCTCTGCTGCATGTAAGTGGAAGCTGTGTTTCATTTACCATTTCCTTCTTTAAAACTTGGTCTCCACTCCAGATAGTCTCCTTTACTTTTGATGTAACAAAACTTTGCCATGAACTCTTTTCCCTTGTCAAATACCCATGACAGAGGTAATAGATTTTTTAAACACTTATCTTTAATAAAATCCCCTTCACTCTTTTTTTCCTTCTTGTGTACTTTTGGGGATTGCCTTTATGACTTGTCCTTTTACTTGTTTTCTTAACTGCATTTTTTTGCTGCTCCTATACCTTGACACTTGGCAATTTCTCTTGTAAACATAAGATCTGTATCCTTGTGAATGGCTAGCAGCAATTAGTTGACTCTAGACTTATTGTCCAAGTAGTCATATTGTATTTCAAAATGTCTCCCTCCAGCACTAGAAGTTCCAAATTACTAAAACAAGTGTCTTAATCATCCTTTATCAAAGATTTTGGTTGGTCATTTCTTTATTTTTTAATCAATGTAGAGAGATTAGCCATATAATGTCTAAATTATAGGCAATGAATGGCAAGGTGGTTATATTCACCAGAGCAATCAACAGATCAAATCTGTAAAGCAAAACAGATGCGGGGAGGGGGGAGGGGGCGGGCAGAGTAGAACAATATATATGCATTTTGAGGGGTGTTTGAGGGGTGTTAGCTCTAGTCTGGTTCAGCAGACTGAAAAACGCATTGCAGCTGGAATGCACTGAGTGCACTCCTGGAGTTCATTGTTCTGTTTCATGTGGACAGAGTCTTATTTGTGCATTTGAAGGCTATCTTGTAATGCAAAGCGTGTTAAGTAGCCACGATCAGGATCTTTGCTTTGAGAGCTAGCTTTGTCAGTATTAACACATCTGTGCAGATGCACCACACTGGCCTACTAACCCACCATTCACTGTTTGTGAGTCTTTCCGTTTCTTTCCACTGTAAATTTAGTAACATAAGGCTTTTCTTTTCCTTCTACATAATTAAAAATATTTTTCAAAAACACATCAATCTGGACCGTTGCAACATTCCTTTCTTTTATCTGATATATATAATTTTGTCTCATATATTAATCCAGAGTAGCTTTTCAAAGATATTCTTGAGCTGCTCTCCACAAAGTCAGTGTTTAGGCAAACTAAGTCAGGCATTGCTGCCATCTGGTTATGAACATTTCAAACTGGCAAAATTGAGTTACATTATCAGAATGTAATAAGTGCAGCCTGTTTTGAAAGGTGCATGTTACTAAAATCAGGCACCCAAGACTGGGTTCTCAGTGTAACTGTCTTAACTTCCATTTTATTATTCCTGGCATTATCTGCAAACAACAACTGTGTTACTTCCACTATAAGCCTAAAAGCTAATTCAGTTGTTAGAAATGCTTGTTAAATTCCATCATAAAGCCTTTTCAACTCTCTAAATATTGTTTCAATTTGACTTATTATTATTTTTTGTTTAGTTGGAAAAAATACTTTCATATACTATTAAGGTGTTACAAAGAATTGGGCTCTTTAACTTTCTTACATATAATTCTTGTTCCACTGATGTTTTTGTCACTTAAATAATTTGGGTTCACCTAGTTAGTGCTAAGGTCCATGGTTTGATCAGAAACTGTAATTTATATTCTCTGCTAACTTTGTTGAAACTTAGAGACGTTAAATGCATAATTTCAGCTGCAAATGTCAGTACTATATTTTTCCTTTATTGAAATAAGGCTCATATTTTATTTTAGAAATTTCTTAATACTAAGTTTGAAAAGTTTATGTTCTGAGTGCAAGTATGTGTTATATGGAATAGATAAAAGGAGTGAATGGAGGAATAAGAGAAGGTATATGGATATTTCTTGACATTTCCTTGCTTTTATGTTTTGTTATGTGCTACTTTACCTTTGTTTCTCAAATTCGGAGGATGTGTCTTTCAGCAACAATCTTTTCTACAGGTCTATCTGTAAGAAGTGTTTGCTGGAGAGGAGACCATATACTTGTCGGGACACAAGACAGTGAAATTTTTGAAATTGTGGTGCATGAGCGTAATAAGCCTTTCCTGATAATGCAGGGGCACTGTGAAGGAGAGCTGTGGGCTTTGGCTGTCCATCCTACAAAACCCCTGGCAATGACTGGAAGCGATGATCGATCAGTCAGGTTAAGTCTTGTTTGTTTGTTTAACCGCGTGCAGTTTTATAGGAACAAATGATTTTGTGGATAACCTAATTAAAATGTATGCATTTTGAAGGTATTAATGTGTGGCACTGAAGTGCTCCTACAGTTTGGGGATGCATGAAATGAGTACCAGTAATAAAATATAGTGGAGGTATATATTTCCCCAAAAAAACACGTACTAAATTTGAAAAAATTTCATTTAGACTAATATTGAGCACTCAGAGACAAGTATCCTGTAAGTGTTCCCTTTCCAGGAGCTACATTAAGCATTCATATGTTACAATGAAAAAATTGTAATAAAAACTTATATATTTTACTTTTTCACATGCTGCAAATTAACTTTTAGTTTGGGAATTTCATCAAACTTAATGCATGTTTTGTAAACAGAATATAAATGCTCGGAAAACCCACTAAATTAATCCCTTTTACAAGTTCTGGTTTTTTTTGGTCAAAAACACCTTTTCTTTCTTATAAATATCTTAAGTGTAACATGGTTAAGAGAATCAGTAGTTCAGTTATTAATATTGAAATAATACTCTAAAATTCCTGGTATGTTGTAAATGATAAATGTTGTAATTACTAGTTATAGGGAGTTATTAGTAATGCCTTGTTAGTAGAAAAGGTTATTTATATTGATCAAAGTCTTTATAATTGTTATTTAATATTCTTGGCTAAAATGATTAACAAAATGGTAGAATTTTCACAGGAGTGGTCTAAAAGTATATCTTGTCATATGTTATCATTTTTTATTTTTTAAAAAATCAAATAATGATAATCTACCTCTGCATTTTCTCATTAGATATTTTCTCATCTTTTAAAATATGAGACTGTTACTTTCTCTGTACAATATTTTGTCTAGGACAAAATCTTTTATCCTAGATTTTCCTTGTGGAAAATTATTTTAAAATAGGATACGGCCATGTCCAACATTCTTCAGAAGTTGTGGACTTCATCTTACCTATAACAAAGCTGCAAACCCCTTTTTACATTTGAAATAATTACTGTATTTTAGAATTTGGAGTTTAATAGATCATGCTCTGATTGCCCGGTGCAACATGGAGGAACCCATTCGCTGTGCCGCAGTCAGTACTGATGGAATCCATCTTGCTCTGGGTATGAAGGATGGCTCTTTCACTGTGCTCCGAGTCAGGTATGGTACAAAATCAAAAGCAGATACATTATTAACTCCTTCAAGCAGGTTATCTAATTGCTTTTATAGATTGTATGTATACTGACACTGTAGTGACCATACATGTGGTCACTTATATTTTTGTTTCATATTATGGAATGTGCTCAGATTTTCTTAAGTGTGCTACGTATGTTCAGGTTGTTCTGTAACAACCCGTTTGCAAAAAGTATATTGGTCTATTTGCAGAGAGTGGCAAGGTTCTAGGGAATGTTTTACTTTAGGTTTTAGCTTTATTAATTATTCTTAAATTACTAAGAAATAAATTTTCATTAATTCCTAAATTGTTTCCCTGTGTTGGAAGTCCACTGTCAGCACATCATACCTATAAAACCAGTGTTGACTTGTTGCTGAGATCCCACAGTTTTAAAGGGAAAATGAGATCTGTCTCATGTCAGTGAAGTTTTCTTCCCTGAGTGAATAAAGATCTGGTAACCTACCTGATGAGGTTTTCTTGTGGACCCAGTTTGAACAGTTCCTTCTTTTGTGCTCTCCCTCAGCCCAGTGCAGCACCTTCTTGTGTCACTGTTCCCTTCTCTTTTTTTTGACCATGAAGCCCTAACCAACTCTAAACCCAGCAATTTTGTGTTTGCACATGGGATAATTAAGTTCACTTCATAACTTCACAATCTTGTCCATTTTTTAAAACTGGGAACTTGACAGTGTGCTAAGGCTCTTCTATGCTTATGACATGCTTTCTTTCATACTACAGAGATATGACTGAGGTTGTTCATATCAAAGACAGGAAAGAAGCTATTCATGAACTCAAATATTCTCCAGATGGGAATTTCCTAGCTGTCGGTTCCAATGACAGCTCTGTGGATATATATGGTGTTGTTCAACGATACAAGAAGGTTGGGGAATGTATTGGATCTTTAAGCTTCATCACCCATATGGATTGGTCTTCAGACAGTAAATACTTACAGACCAATGATGGCAATGGAAAGAGACTTTTTTACAGAATGCCAAGTAAGATTCTGAGTTGTCTTTATGATATTTGCTACTTATTACAGAAATAATGTATAGTATTTTTGTAAAAACAACCAAATGTAAATCCTGGTTCAAAGCATGTTGTTATAGTGAAAGTTTTTTGTAAGTTTGTATAAATATTTGCTATATTTGAATAAGTACAGCATTTTTATGGCAAAGTTACTTAAATATTTCTATCCTTATGTGTTTACTGTCCTTTATAATGCATCTGTTCGTACCAGAGATGTTGGCTTATACTTTGTTTTATTTCTCAGGAATAAATCTTTGCTCTCACTTTTTTAGAAGGAGAAAAATGCAACATTCAAATTCAGTTTTGCAATATCTTAATAGCTTTGTACTTGTGGAGCTTGGTTATTACATGAATTACCACTTAATTGCACTGTGGGTTTTTTTTAAATGTGTGGAAAAATCAGTATATTGCAGCTCAGGAGAGTCATTCAGTTTTCCTGAACTATGTTTGCAGCAGAACTGAGGAATTTAACTTATAAGAGCTTTTACGCTGAGAAACTTTGTGATAGCCACATTATTGTAAGTGTTTTCAAGATAACACTCTTGAAAACTTGACTGAACGATCCCTTACTGTGGAAATAATTTCCATCAAGACAGTTCTCTCTGTAGACAACATATGCACATATTACAATATTTTAAAGCTTCAAGTTTAAGTAATCCTGATTGGAATATACCAAGGGCATTATTTATCACAAGGCTTGACTTCTTTCTTCTGTCTATTGTATACACTCTTTACATAATGATATTTTCCCCACTCATCATATTTTTTTGTAATTATGTATTATCATCACCACTTTTTACATTTTCCCTTAAATCTTGTACAATATTTATTCTTTGCACTGTACATTATTCACAGGTCCATGCAGCTTTTTGTGACTCTTTTTGCTGAAGCATCTCATTAATTTTGATTCTGTGTACTGAATGAAGATACATAAGAAAAGATAGTAAGAAATTAATTAGATAGTAACAAATACACACAGGAGAAGCAATCTGAAGTTATATAGGCAGCTTTCAGCCTGGAGATTTTTATCTGTTAGAATGTGGTATTTTGCAACTTTCTTTATGAAAAAAGTTTAGCAAAGTCAGTGGAACTAGAGGAATGCTCTAATATTTCAAAATAATATTCAGATTGTGTAACACTTGAAATTCCACTGTAAGTGAGTAAAGGAACTTGCACTTTCCTATTTATTAAATGTGCCTTTGGTCTGTCTCAGTTCATCAGCTCTTGTGTGAAACTTTGTGGGATTGGATCAATGTCATTGCTAATAGAGCTGGTGGTGAAACTGATGTAACAAGGATCCAAACAACATTGGTATTTTCAGTAATTTACAGTGGCCAAGTCTAAATGAGTTTTTCATTTTTTTTTCTCAAAGTAATTGAGGTTTCTAGAATCATTCAGAAACAGAATTTTTCTGAACTTTATATTAAAATTACTACCTGTATTTTTTGATAAACATTTTAAAAATAACACAGCCTCAAGAGATACCAAGAAATTGTAAAAGCTGTAAAGTACCAAAGGCATGATCTTCTCTTAAGTAGTCTTGAGAAGCCTTACTATTGATACTTTTGGTCATAATAAGGAATATTAGGTCAGGACAGTGTCAGAAGTCCATTTTTATTGTGTCTCACTTGGATTTGATTTCTAAAGAATTTTTTAAATGTTACAGTCTTTAAAATTGCATAAGTGAACATTTAAAAATTACCCTTTATTTTTTTTCTTAGGTGGAAAAGAAGTAACAAACAAGGAGGAATTAAAAGGCATTCAGTGGGCATCATGGACCTGTGTTTCTGGTGTAGAAGTTAATGGAATCTGGCCCAAATATTCAGATATAAATGATATAAATTCTGTGGATGCAAATTTTATTGGGCAAGTTATGGTTACAGCTGATGATTATGGAATAGTAAAGCTCTTTCGATACCCATGTCTAAGAAAAGGTAGTACCCTTAAGTTCAATTATAAAAGTATTTTTGAATTTTGGTTATTCAAGAAAAATAGAAGAAAATTAGAAGACTGTATTAGAAGGTTTTGAAATGTATTAGAAGGTTTTGAAAATTATATAAATGGCTAATATTTTTAATGGAAGTTTAGTTAGAGCTCAGAGGTAGAGAACAATAATTAGCTGGTGTATTGAGAACTGTAATATTAACAGTATTTTATTTGCATTTTGAATAGGATAGTCAGAAGCTTTATTTATCTTTTATTTTGTAAAATAGTTCTCTTTTTCTTTGTTAGAATTTTGTGAGGTGACTCAATATCTACTCTTTTATGAGATACATATCTTTATGTATTTCACCTTGTCATCAAGTTGTTTTCTTCCTTCTCTGGGTGTGTAATAGAGATTTGGGCTAGGAACTAGGAAAAAATAAGTTTACTAAATTATTGGAGATAATAAATAAGTGACTAGCGTATTGGTCCTGTAGTCAGGGTGTTCTACGGTATGTTATTTGAAATTTTAAAGGTTTTCCAGTAGCTTTTTCAAAATTTTCCAACAAGAAAGGACAAATCTTGTTAAGTTTTTCAAACTGAGGCCTAAGGCGAGAGATGTAATTTTCAAGTTTACTCTTCAGGACTGAGTGAACAGAGGAGATATGTGTATCTTTTTAGACAAGAAAGGCTTCATTGTTTCAGAGCTGTGTGAAAAACTCCATTCTAGACACCATTCATTGGATTACCTTGTGTACCAATAAAAACCTTTTCACTTTAAACATAATCTGGAAATGAAATATTTTTTAATATCACCTTTTACAAGAAGAGTGGAAAAAAATATGGGGGGATATCAGTCTTTAAAAACAAATAAACAGAAAACCAACCAAAAAACAACACCCAAAACATTTCTTTAAGTACATATTGCTTGAAGACATGTCTTAAGACCCATCCATGCAGTTGCAGCCAGAAATGAACATGAATGGTGTCTAGATTGGAATCCTTCAAGCAACTCTGAAACAATGAAGCCTTTCTTGTCTAAAAAGATATCTGTATAATAGAGTGCTGTTAGGAACTTCATTTTAGTAATTGATCCAATGATTGTGTTGTAATTATGTAGCAGTTGGTAAAAACATTAACTTGATGTAGCTATACTACTACTACTAGTTCTACTACTGCTAAAAATGGGAGCATATGAATTGCTAGAAGCGCTTAGCACTCAACTTGCACAGTGAGAACCGGTGCTACAAGCACATACATGGGGATGTTTTCACAGACCTAAATATACATGATTTAAATAACCGTATATTTTCAATGTAGAAATAATAATTGTCAAAATCTCAGTTTGTAAAAAAAAAAAAAAATTAGTACAATACAATTTTAAAAATATTTAAATCTCATGCAGAACCATCAAATCTCTTTTCTTCCTAAATTTTACTTTCTTAAAATATTTTATTTTGAAACCCAAATTTAAAAATTTATCTTAAAGACTGATTAAAATTTGTGAATACTGCAAAAAGTTGCTGCTATTAATTAAAGTATTAGTACTAATTAGAATATATTTATTAAACCACTACTTTTTATAAGGGTTCCTTAATGTGATTTCCTGAGGTGCTTCTGAAACATTTATTCCGCAAATATCGAAAAAGTTTTTTTAATTTTTGTTCTAGGAGCAAAATTTAAAAAGTATCTCGGTCATTCTGCTCACGTGACCAATGTCAGATGGTCCCATGATCACCAGTGGGTTGTTTCCATTGGGGGAGCTGATCACTCTGTCTTTCAGTGGAAGTTTGTACCTGACCGGAAGTTGAAGGATTCTCTTCATATAGCACCCCAAGGTAAGCAACTTATAAAAAAAAAAAAAAAACACCAGCAAAAGGGTGGAAGGAGGGGAGGCTAAAAGAGAAGTAAAAGTCTTCTGTGCAAGTATCAAAATAAATATTCAGAATTGTCAGTCTGCACAAAGTTGTTGTTCTTTAAACTTTGCAGCTGCCTGAAATACCTGATGAAGTTGCCTAATGCTTGCCAGTACCCAACATGTTCAGGCTAGCAAGAGTGTGAAAAACCTCTTCACTGCTGTGTTTCCTGTGCAAAGGAAAACTTTAAAGGTTCAGACCATAGATACAGATTTATGAATTCTATACATAGCATCCTTTACTAAATTGACAACAATTGGATACCTGGATGTCACTGAAAAAATAGACTTTTATACTCTTTTAATTCAAATTTTGAAGTATTTTGATGATGATTTAAGCATTATAGCTGATTATTTAATTTTAGCGTTTTTTAAAGCAGAATACAGATATTTAATGTTTGGGAAAAAATTAAGATCATGTTTTCACTAGTGACTAATACAACAATTATTCTCATGACTGAGTTTCCTAAAATAAACAATTAACTGAGTGCCTCCCCTGGAAATTCCTAAAGGAATTTAGAGAGAAGAGAAATAAGTATATAGAGTTACAATGAAATAGGCTGTTTCACCATTTAATTGCTAAGATCAGATGAATATGTATCAGGGTGGACCCAGCAAACAGGTAAATGAATACCAATTTTGGGCTGAACTTGTCAGTGACAAATGCAGAAAGAAACAATAGTTCTTTTTATCTCCTTGACAAAGCCTTCAAAAAGTCTTTAACTGCTTTTGTTCTTCATGGTATGAACTCTTTTTCAGCTAATTATTTCCCATGACCTAAATTTCTCTATTAACTGCTGCTTCTCAGGATAAAATTTCTACATGTTACTGGATTCCCTGTTCCTGGATATATAGCCTTCCTTCTGCCTATCTGACAGTATGTGTAACATACATCTGCTTTGTCACATGATTGATAATTGTCCTGTTAGTGGTTTTCCTAACTCTGTAATCTTCTGCCTTTATTGGTAGCAATATTGGTTTTCTCTAAATCACTGGTGAAAATGTTAGGTATTAGAGGTCCAAAGATAGCTCTTAATTGCATTATTCTATAAAGAGTCCTTACTAAGTGGTGATTATTTTGGGAATTAATTTTAAAACCTGTAAATTTCATTTATGTTCTAGACTGTCTATATGTCTGGTTTCTTAATCAAAAATTGCAGAACATTCAATCAAAGGTTGCAGAAAGTTCAAAATAGATTATCATTTGTCAACCATTACGTTCTTCTCAGTTTCTGGAATAAAACTCTCTGCTACAAGATATAATCTGGCTTTCCCTACATGTAAAAGTTTAAATTACTATCCTTTTTCTCAACAGTCACAAAAAATGTTGCCACTTTCTCCCCATATTTAATTTTCTTCCCCACTTATCTACCTAAAGAATTTCTACTCACATCAATCGCTCACTTAACCATAAGTTTCTCTTTGGAACCCCTCTCTTGGTACTTTTCTGCAAGTCTTGCTTCATTCTCTTCTTCTTTCCTTTTTTTTCTTAACATTAATGCTGATGAAATAATTTTAATGAAATCTAACTTACTCCTATATCCCCAAAAATTATCATACTTACAAGTTGTCTCATTTCTAATGTAGCAGCAGAATTGGTCCTGTCATCCTGTCAATTATTAGCAGTTTATGTTGTAGGTAATAAATGCATTGACTATCAAAGCAGAAGCATTAAGGTTTGTGCTTTTTGTTGCCTAATTTTCTATTTCTGTTTTCTTGGTGACAGAGAGTCTGGTTGACTCTAATAGTGATGAATCAGATTCAGATCAGTCTGATGTTCCAGAGCTGGACTCTGAAATTGAGCAAGAGACACAGATCACCTATCGTCGACAGGTAAAGGTTTTGGTTTCAATGGCAGTTGGAATATTTTCCAGGGTTTAAGTTAGTCTTTCATGAAGACTATTGAAATCTGAAAACTGGTAAGAATGAGAGCTGCATGGGAACTGACCAAAAGCTTTAGAATTGTTATTACCTGATGCATTCAAAAGATTAAGGATATTAAGATACATTAATTAATGAATAATTGATATTAAGATAATAATTAAGATTACTATTAATACAGAGGAAAATTACTATATGTATTCCTAGCATGCTCTACTGGAGTTTTGGTTGCAATTTAAAAACAAGTTATGCTATTACTGTACAATCACTGGCTACAGGTATTGGAGGGTTTTTTTCAGTGATGTCAGGATAACAGTTTTGTGGGTGATAGCTGTGGCTGAATTCTCAGAAACATGCTGATTTTTAAGTATGCTCTTTCTTAAAGGTTTACAAAGAAGATCTACCTCAACTTAAAGAGCAATGCAAAGAGAAAAGAAAAAGTGCAGCTTCTAAGAGACGTGAGCGAGCTCCAGGGAACAGTATAAGACTACATTTTGTTCATGGGTATGCAAACAAGGATTCTTTAAAATATACAAGTAGACTGTTTGTGTTTTGTAGATTAGTGTTCATAATTTAATAATATGATGAAAGAATTTCAGGTCAGTTGCTTTGTGATTTAGTATTTTTGTTTATTTCTGTAAAAATAAATTTACACTAAATAAATAAAAAGCTTTGATGCCAACTTACTAATTCTACACATAAATTCTGAAGTGAATTTGCACTGAAACTTTAGCTGATACTTACTATTTGAGTACAGGTGACTAAATAAAGTATTCAGTAGTCTCACCCACACTTTTCAGAATCTGGAAAGTAATAGCTCTCTTTGTTCTATTATTTTGGTAGTTACAATAGAAACTTGGTGTAGCTAAAGATGACTGGGTGCTGTACTAAGTGGTGTTTCTAGCAGTATTTTATTAAAAAAAAAATCCATAAACTGTACCTAGTCTGAGACAACTTACATATTCTTCTGTTGGTTTAGGAACTAAATTTAGTTTTAAGAGGTTCTGTAAGTTTGTTAAAATTCAATTTCGTTCTCTTTTTGGTGTTAATTTGAGTAGCAGAATGACTTTCAGATGCATCCTTGAAATCTTATGATTTTGTCTTTAGGGTTGGTAGTCTCTCATAACTCTGTAAGTGATGAATTTTTATCAGCACAAAGATGTGGTGTTTTAAAGCAAACTGGCATTAGATGTTTCTGTATTAGAATAATGATCAGAAATCTAAATTCCCTTGATGCAAAACAAAACCAAAGCCTTTATTCAATTAAGGCATTACAAATCAGGTAATACTGAGTTTTCCTTTCAAAAGATACCTTTTTGCAGGAATATATCTTTTTTCAGACAGAACTAAATGCATGGATAAATTACTGATACTGTCTGTCTTTATAATGGCACTTCAACAATTGTAGAATGGCTCCACATGGAATGCTTACTAAATCAATTGGCTAAGAATAGGTAATCATTCAACTCAGCAACTTGGTCTGTAGAAGATGTAATTTGACTAATAGCTTTGGAAATAATGACAGCTGGAAAGCTTGGTACAGAGTTACTTTGGGGTTTTTTGGTGGGTTTTTTGGTGTTTTTTCTTCTTTCTTTTTTTTTTTCCTGCCTTTGATGCTCCAGAATTCTCAGTTGAAGATTTTTATATCCATATAGAAAATGCATTAATGTGGGTAACTGCTGTATATAGTCTTTAAAATTTGGTCTAAGAATAAAACCAAATGATCCTGAAGAAGATGTAGCACAAGCAAGGGCCCTGGATCTTTGGTATTATTGTTATTTCCTTCACAACAGAAGTGAAGCTTGACCAGAATATCCAGGAATGACCAGAAGTAGAATGTCCTGTTGAGTTCTGCCTGGTTACCCAATGGGCATCAAGAAAACTAATGAAGAATCCATGCTGAACAACAGATTTTTCTCAATGTCCAGGCTGTTAACTTTAAAGTGACCCACATCCAAGTGAGTAATAGGTGTATTCTCTGATTCAGGAAGTCTGCTTTGCTTCATCTTTCTATAGCTGCAATGAAAATGTCTTGGATGTTCTTTGAAAGTGTAAGAAGTAGCGCTTTTTTGAAATAGGGTAATAGAAAGCTCTTTTTCCTTTCTTTTTTTTTTTTTTTTTTTTAGCTTTTTGGTTTTGTGTTTTGAATTTGTCAACTGCCTTGAAAGATGAACTTTTAAAAAGCTCTACATTTCCTGTAAGAAATCTTTTAAACCTCTGGTTCCTTCCTGCTTTGGAAGGGCATAAACCCAGTAATTCTGAGTATATGAGCCAGCCACTGATAAATATGGATGAGAAAAGAACTTCTGTTAAGAGGTTCATCTTTAAGTGCATCTTTCTATAAGAGATCTGATACAATCCTGATCAGAAACATATTATTAAATTGGTGTACTAGTTTGGCCTCTTTTTGACTATTCCTGTATTTTAATTTTGCCACATCTTTGGCATTGGTGGTGGTTCAGAAACATGAAAAGGACACTTGTTTTAAAATATTCAGAGGAATCTTTTTCTCAGATTCAATGCTTATTATGCTTTCTTTTTGCTGGCAAATATAATACTTTTGCCTTGTATTATTTCCAAGCTATCCTGTTGATTTCACAAGAATGATTTTTTCTTTAAAAATTTTTTTAAATATTCATCGAATCATAGAATGATTTTTCAATATTCAAAGATCTAGTTTGATTTTCAGCATATTCATGGAACTACCCTTATCTTAAGATGAAATTTGGTAATGGTTTCAAGATGACATGGAAATGCTTTTAAGTGAGAGTCTTGCATGGATTGCTACAAGTACCTATAAGCAGCATCTGAAGGGAATAGGCTATGAGTGGGTTTTGTTGCGAAAACACCATTGCCATGCAGAATAAGTTTTTTTAAAAATAAAAATCACCACCTTTTTACTAAAGACTCTGCTCTCAACCGTGTTCATTTTGACATTTGGTTCTTCTAGAGATTTTTAGTGGAGGGTTGGACTACATTTGGAAATGTCCCATATATACTTTGAAGACTAACATAAAACTTTTGAAAACTCTCTCAGACAGGCCACGGACATTTACTCTTTTCCCAGAGAGGACATTGCTTGTGAAGTTGTCCCTTAGCCGGCTTTAGCTCTGTAACTTGCAACTGTGGGTAGGATCCAGCTTCAGGTTACAGAATTCACAGCTGTGTGCCTAAAAGTAGATGGTTTTATGTGCATATCTAAACTTCCATCACCGTCACTGGAGATGCAGTCAGTAGTCAGTGGAGCTTAAAAGCGATTCGTAAATTACTTCAGCGGTTTGTTTTCTGTGTGTGAATACATTGTTTCTTTTCATGCTTTTTCTAAGATTAGCTAGTAGTCTTGGTTCTAAATTGGTTTAATAATATGGAGATGTATTTTGAAACTGTGTTAAAGGATCTCAGGGAATAATCTTCTACATTGAAATATGTTTCTTTAGATCTCTGCTCAACCTTAGCCCATCACTTTCCTTCTCGTCAAAAGTACCTGTGTAGTCAGGGAGTTAATAAACTGCCATGTGGGAAAGACCAAATGTGTTTATTTGGGTTACAAAGGGTCTTTGTTGGCCCTGCTTGATATTTTGGCAAAATATGTAGTATTTTAATTGTAAACAACTGATTGTACACATTTTTTAATAACTAGATGAAATTAAATAAAATCAAAACTTCTGATCACAGAAAGTTATAGATATGAGTAATAAGAACTATTTTCCTGCATCCTATGTACATTTTGGATATTTTGAGTAGTCCTGTGATACATGGCATTAATTTACTCAGTTTCACTAGGTTAAATTTAGGGTATATAGGCAATTGTTAGGGAAATTCTGAATTTCTGGGTTACATGTAGGAGGATCTACTTTTGCTGTCTTAATGCTTTTTACTTTTATAGGTGACTGCTAAGCTTGTAAGAAATTGCTCAATGTCCAGTATTTCTAAAGCAGTATTTCTCTCAGCATGCATATTTTCGTAGCTGTTTTTTTAAAAATATTCTCCTTTAGGGTGCATACTTGCCTTTTTTCTTTTTTATTACTCTGTACTTGCAAAAGAAATCCAGTATGTTTAACAGAGCACAGTGCAGAGTGAAGTACAGGAAAATTATGTCCAAACAACAATAGGTTCAGATATCTTCTTTGACACTGTGCCTGCTTTATAATCCCTGCCCCTCACTGAATACTGTCATGTCCTTAAAATGGTGATGTTACATACTGTGATAGGTTATTTTTCTTTCATAATGTTACTCTAGGCCATTGTATATTCTGTCCCTTTAAAAACTAGTGGCTAGACATCAAAATAGGGTGCAGGCAGGCAGCAATTTGTGTCGGGCAGAAATCAGCTTCAAAACATCTGCACTCGCTGCTGCTGGGGAATGTTGTTAGTGAAAGATGTGGGTGGAGGGAGACCAAAGAATGACTGAAAAGTCTGCACTTGTATTGTGAGTCTAACTTGTTGGTCACTTTGAGAAGAGCAGGGAGCAAACATACAGCTGAGCCTCAGATAGAAAGAGATTTTTCTAGAGATCTTGAAGGGACCATAACTCAGGAGACACTGCAAAGTTCCTGGACTAGAACAAAACCTGAAGTTAAGAACCTGTATATGAATACCAATCTAAACAATGAGTTGGAGAGAGACTTATTTAAAAGTTTTTATTTCTGTGCTATCACAGTTTTTGCTAGTTTAAGATGTTCACTTTTCTTATTTGTGGTCTAGTGAGACCCAGCATTGGATTTCACAGTGTAGTAAACAATACGAAGCTGGGAGGAGAGGCTGGTAGGCCCAGTGTCCATGTTGTCATCTGAAGGGACCTGGGCAGGCTAGAGAATGGGGAAGGGAGGAATTTCATGATCTTCAAGAAGTTCATGAGATGCAACATTCTACTTCTGGGGAGGAATGGACCTGGACGCTCTGCTGGTCTCTTTAAAAACTTTGTGGTGTGATTTTAGTAAGTTTTGTCCAGTCACATACAGTGGCACTGTGTGTAGTATAGGTGAGCCAACAGAAACCCAGTGTATTCAAATCTGCTCCAGATATGTGCTATGTTATTTTCCAGTAATGCATAGATCTAGCATTTGTGAACACGGATCCATATTTTTTGGAATAGTATTCATTAAACTGAGATTGGTCAGCTGCCTTAAAGATTCATTACTTCACTGGTGCATATGGTTGCACTATGCACATAAGAAAAAATATATATAATTTTATGAACTTTCTACCTGGATTGCATAATTTCTGCATCATTTAAAACTTTGAAGTGTCTCATATGTAGTAATTGTCTTAGTGCTATACCATTCATTTTGTGTATGACGCTTACTGGTATGTGTACAGATGTGTCTCTGTCTTATGTGATAATTTAAAAACATGCACTGATGCAAAAGGGGCCTGCTTTTGTTGAGAAGTATAACATAGACATTCTAGAATTCTGTTAATTTGCAGTTGCTGAGGGTGAATGTGTAGCCGTTTTGTTTGCCAAGAATGACTTGCTGATCATCTTCAGAGCTTTTTTTTTTTCAATTGGTTTAATTAGGAGATGGATACAAAAATACTTAGGTAGGGCTTTTGATCCCTAAATGAAGATAATTCATGGCCATTTTAAACACACTCAAGTGTCATTCCCTTCCTGTAAATTTAACCGTACACTTAAAAATGTAGCCAGATTTTGCCTGCATCTTTGTAAAACAATTAAAAAGTTGATTGAGTGAAGATCTGTAAGAAAAGAAGAAGGAATAGAAAAAGGTTAGCTGAGGAATTACTGGCATAGAAACAGGATGTGTCAGGAGTATATGAAGTATTGTCTACATCAGAAGAAAGGAAGGAATAAATTTAAATTATGCATTTTTAAATATTACCTCCATTGACTACCAAGGATAGCGTTAAAAACACTTATTTGTAACTTACTTGTTTTTTTAGGTTTCTTAGCCTCTTAAATTACTTAAAGCAGGAGCCTTTTTGGAAATGTAACTTTTGGTTTTTATGGGATACTGAATCTTAATCACACCGAGGAGAAAGTGCATATCCTGAGCTATAGTGCATACACACCTCAGCTGGGAGTTGGCCTATTGATGTCAGTTGCTGCATCAGTTCAGAAAGACTGCACTGGTTTTTCCTCAAAAAGGAAAAGAGGCAGGTTTTTCTTCAAAGAAAGAAATTGTTCTAAAAGAAAATGTATGCATTTGTTTCTTGTTATCAAGTTTCCAGAAACTTTCAGTTGTCCACATTCTTGTGGAATGTTTTGCTGCCTGATTTTTGAGCAGTGAGATATAGCTGAAACTAATACTTTGGAAATTTTCTATTTCATTTAGCTATATGTTGCATGCCCAACTTCTCCATGTGGTCTGAAAAAATTACTAGCTATTACTTTCTCTTCTAAACTAGCTGTGGAGAGTAACTATTAAATGCCTTTCTTAAGCTAATGCTACTAGTACTGATGTCTGAATGGGAAATTAAATTGTTAAATTGGTACTCCTTTTGGAAAATATGTTATAATCTTACCAGAACAGTCATCGGTAAGTAATCTGAATTTTACATGTGCAAAATGCCTCTTGCATAGCTTTACCAGTTTTATTATGCGTGTTTATGACCTTGATGAGCAAACTTTTTTCTCTGATTAGTTACAGAGGTTACGACTGTCGAAGCAATTTATTTTACACTCAGACGGGTGAAATCGTATACCACGTGGCAGCGGTGGGAGTGGTGTACAACCGGCAGCAGAACACACAGCACTTCTATCTGGGTCACGATGATGACATTCTTTGCCTTGCTATTCATCCCTTAAAGGACTATGTGGCAACAGGCCAGGTAGGATGCATGTTTATCTGCTATAACAATCTGAAGTTTTTACTACTGAATTTAGAAAGCCCTGTCTTGGAGGGAGAATGTCTAGTCTATACTTATTCAGGTAAAGAACTGTTTTTCTGTTGCAGAAGGAATCATGGTAAAAATTTGACACGATAAGTGTTTTTTACAGTTCTTTATATTCTGATAAGAGTTTTATTTCCTCGTTTTTTTAAACCTCTTTTAAATTCAGAATAGATTAATATTTTTTTTTAATTCATCATTATGTTACCATTTCATGATAAGGTGGAAGAAATGTGCAATTCAGAAATACTTTTTTACTATCTTATTTTCTATTATTACATTCATGTATTATTACATAGTATGAAGTTAGTGGTTGTTATTACAGTCTGACATTTCATTTTCACGTTATAGGTTATCACCTATAGACAAACTATAGTGTTTGTGCATACAACACAGCTATGTATGTTGCTAAAGTTCATTTTATAGTACTAATAATAGCTCATTTTATCTTTTGCCAGACAGTAATTTTAGGTAAATTCTTTTCACTCTTGTTTTCTGACAAGTGTTCCCATAAATATTTATACACTGGGAATTTGAAGGTTTAATCTCATGTTTTAAGGGGGTTTATTTATTGTTATCACTTTTGTCATTGTTGTTGTTATTATTATTATAAAGTAAATTGGGAAACATGAACTGAGTTTTTTTAATAGAAATAAACTTTTGCTTATGATACCCTTGATTTCTGTAAAAATGTTTGAGATTAACATAACTCTGTAGGTCAATTAAGAAATTAAAGCCCTAAATATAAGAATTGATTTTATCTAATTTTGGAGTAGTAAAGGCTATGAATAAAAATGTCTCTGGATTTACAATATTTTAAAATACTTTATGCTATTAACAGAACAATACACTCCATTATATACTGTTTTATTTATAGATATTATATACTGTTGTATATTATGTTACCTGAAGAATTTAGGTAATGCAGTAATCAAATTCTCCATGCCACACTGGTTCAGATTTTCCTGGTAGTGGATATTCTGAAAAGCTTTGTAAATATCACATACAAAGTCTGTGACAAAACTAGAAATAGATCCTGGTTTTGTTGAGCCCTGCCCCTGGTCTTAAACACAAGAGACTGTTGCTCTGGTTTTACAACGTTTTTTTTGGTGCACTGAGGTGCAAAATCTTTGGAATAGTAATTATTCATGTAAATATTGACTTATAATGCTTTTGTACATAGTTAATAAGAATAATCTATATTCGATTTCTTACCAAGTTACCTATATTAGTGCCATTTTAGTGGCACCATTAGAATCTGATCTGTAGACACCTGTAATTACACCAGTAAGCAACAGAAGTCACCTTGATTTCTCAAACGTGGAGTAGCTTATATACTAGCAACAAAAATAACCTTTTATTTTTAGGCAGGGAATGATTGATGAAGAATTGATGGAATAAATATGCCACAGTGCAATCAAGGAAGGGCTTTTTTTTTCTTTTAACAAGAAGGCTTTAGTTAATTGTGATTAGTGTTCCTAAGACAGCTGGGACATGGTATTTGTGAAGCAGGAAAAGGAACAATGTACTGCTAGCCAGACAACAGGAATACTAGGAAAACTTTATCACTACATTTTTTCAAAAACTTTTTGAAGTATTTTTCATTATTATACTTTTTATCATCTGTGTGAAGTAACTGAGAAATGAAACAAAAAAAAGGTTGTGAATTTGTATACTTTCAGGTTGGTCGAGATCCCTCAATACACATTTGGGATACAGAAACAATAAAACCACTCTCAGTATTAAAGGGCTATCACCAGTACGGTGTTTGTGCCGTTGATTTTTCAGGTAATAAGTATTTATTTATTTATTTACACTTTTCCTTTTCTGTGTGAAAATACAAGCTAATCAATTCTACTGAGCAATTTTGGATTCCTTTACACTGTAGACTATGTGTTAAAAATATTCTGTGGTGTTAAATGTCAAATGAGAGAGCCTGTGTTAAAGTGGTCATTCATCAAAAAAACTCCTTTGAAGTCTTGCACGTAGGAAATACAAGAACAGATTTTGTGCTGTTTAACAGCTGAGCAGAGCACTTTGGAATTTCTTTTGGTTGTATGAGGCAAGTGCACAGATCTTGAATGTTGTGTCTGCTTTACAACTGTGTAACCAAATTTTTGAGCACATTGATCAGGTGTGCAATTCTTTTCTTTTTTTTTTTTTTTTAATGAAATCCTGAAAGCCATTTGGGTAGCACACTGATGCATTCAGAAAGTCCACTTATGGATTCTTCTGGTCAGAAACCTAGTTTCTCTCTCCACCTTATCCTAACATAAGAGACTATCAGTTAAATCATTTGAGATTTTTACCCCCCATACATTGAATTCCTGTACCGATATTAAATTTCGTCTTGTCCACTGGCTTCTATTCATTTTTTAATAGTTTGGATTTACTGGATAGGATCTCTAGACTCACAGTGAAGGTGTGTGATCACAAAGATGTGTACTTTGTGGTCTTTGATGCTTTTTACTTTTGATTCTCCATTTTTCAAGATGTGAATCTTGTTTCCCAAATTTTTGCATGGATGGTTAGCAATTTTGAAGATGGATACAGGTCAGAAAGTCATTGCTCATAAGTGAACAGAACTAGCTTGTTTATTGGAGGTTAATGTGGAACATGTGTCAGAGCTTCTCCAAGACTTCAAGTTTAAGGGCATTTCATAAATTTCATGATATTGCTTGAGTGCTTTCCTGTTTCGTAAACAGATGACAAGACATGACTATAAATACATCATATGATTATTTACCCATTTGTACATTCTTCTTATAATATTTGTGAAGCTATAATATTTTTAACATAGTTTCTTATGATTGCAACATAGTTATCTATCTACTCTCTTAATAATAAATTTATTTTTCTAGCTGATGGGAAACGATTGGCTTCTGTTGGAATAGATGACAATCACACTATTGTACTCTGGGACTGGAAGAAAGGAGAAAAGCTTTCAGCAGTAAGGTAGGAATTTAACTATGTTTTAAAATTTGTACCTAGATTTACTTTCAAGTGACAGTAAGCAAAATATATTCATTAAAGAATAAAAGTTCTCTAATAAATTAGCAGTTTCTGTCACTGGAGTGATACAGACAATAATATTTATCAAAACCTTAAAAGTTTCTTTGGAAGAAATAAATGAAACTGATAGTCAACAGGAATTACTAGGGTGACAACTCCACTAGTGAAGAAAGAAGACATATAGAAGACAAAATTTATTTGTGCTTATTTAATTTGATGTATTCTGAAATAATTTTTTTAAAGCTCACTATAAGTACTTCTGTTTGCCTTCACAAAGATGGTGATGTATGTTCTGTTCAGATCTTTTTCATCAGAGGTCATGTCTTCCTTAGGATAGTAATCTGAAGTTGTTTTGCAGAGTTCTTTTTTCTTCAGGTTTCTTTCCTTTTCTGAGCAGACTGATCTAACTTTGAAGTCAGGTCTGCTTGGAGCAGGAAATTGGACTAAATAACTTCCAAAGGTTAAATATTTTGGAAGTTTCTTTGTGTCTGCGAAGCTTATTTAATATCTGTTTATTAAATGGAGTTTTAATCTACAAGATAGAATCTTATTTCTAATTTTAAGTAGTATTTTTGAAACCTTCAACTTTGGTTTTTTTTAAGGATTTATTACTTTAAATGGAGCAGTAATGTGAGAGGTTTTTTTCCCCATTCTGTCTGGATTCAGTTCATATAATCTAAACGTTGTTCTACGTAGATTTAAAAGAGATTTATTACTCTCTGCAGATACAATTTAAAAAGTGTCAACTTCCTTTTTATCCATTAAGGTCATTATTACTCTTCAATGACATTAACTATCATTTTATTTTTAAACGTGCGTGGAATTTTTTACCCACTAAGGAATGAAAACCCTGAATACATGATGTACATAAAGAGGAGTACTCTCTTCCCAGTTATTTTTCAGAAGCCCAGTTAGGTGACTTCTTTGAAGACTTATTTGTCAACCTTTCACCTGATATTTTTGTTTTCAGATTTTGGGTTTGGTTTTGTTGGGTTTTTTTTTTGGTTTTTTTATGGTTTTTTTGTTCGTTTTGTGCGTTTTTTTGTTTTTAATTTCTCCTACCCACACAAAGGAGTTAATTGGAATTTTTGAGAGTGGCATCTCTACTTTGAAGATGACTGATTTTGGAAAGAAACTGTTTCCTGTTTTCTGCACTAGTTCATTCTGTGGTCTGAAACAGCAGAAAATATAAAATTTTTGCTGCTTTTGAATGAGGAGTAAAAGTTAGGGATTGGAGGTTCTTCTGCATTTTAAAGAAAGAAAAAAAACTACTAGTAAACATTTCTTTCCATAAATATCTAACATAGTTGAAAGTTGTTTTTCAAACTACAGGATTGAAGCAAGACGTTAGTTTTATAGAAGCATAGTAAGAAATCTAAACCAAAAAGTTTTAATGTTTTAGAAACAACTGAAATTTCTATTTAAGAAATATAATAGCATCATATGTTTAATTCTCACAAAAATGTAAAACAATCAATTAAAAGGTGTTTTTAAAACAAGAGACTTTGAAATAAGGTTTACAACTTTACTCCTTCAAGTTTCATTATGAGCTGTCAGAGATCTAAATGCCATATACCTAAACTTAATGCAAATATATTTTCTTTTGCAAAGAAAATGTGTCCTATTGCATCTCTGAAGTAACATAATTGCTCACCTGCTTTGGAGACTGAAGGGTAATGAAAATAGAATGGGACTCAGTATGCTGGTTCTTTAGCTTTCTTCCTTCTCATAGTAAACTATTGTTAATGATTTGAAAGTAAATGTTAGCAATAAAGAGCAGGTATACATTAAGAAAAAACCCTCACAAATCAAAGCCTATTTAAATATATTAATAGTTATATTTTTATTTAAATTATTTTATTTTGTATTTCAGGGGAAGCAAAGATAAGATTTTTGTGGTTAAGATTAATCCTTACATGCCTGATAAACTGATTACAGTTGGAATTAAACACATGAAATTCTGGCGTAGAGCAGGTAAGGACACTTTTCAGAATTACAGCATTTTCTGTTATTTAAAGTATAACTACTACATCACTTTACTGCATGTTTCATACATTAAAGGCAAGTGTTTTCTCTCTATATGTCAGTTAGCTTTGCCCTAGCAATAATAATGTTAATTGGCATTATAGCAGTCGTGGGAATTCTTTTTAAGATCAATTTCCTGTGGAGCTAGAGCTATATAAGTGGATAAGACCTTGGATTTTCTATTGTCTGATTTTATATCTAATAATAATATAACATATCTGAAAAGGTTTCAGAACTGCTCTATAATCATAGAACAGATTTTGGTAGAAAGACCTTTACAGCACATACACTATGAAGAGGCACAATATATATAAATTTAAGGTTATAAAAAATTCACATTAAAAATTCAGACAAAATACTTGAAGACGATACATCTGCCAGTTGAGCTGTTTGTCTAGACACCTCTGTTGAATTTGACAATTAAAAACCAAGGTAAAGCAGCTGGCTATTTCTGCTTGAGCAGTTTTGAACAGTGAAAAATCCATTCCCTGATATTTGTGTGAACTTCACTGTTTCAAACCTCAAATTTTATCTAAAGACATATGTGCTACAGAAGACTAGCTTATCTGCTGAGCATGTTCTAATTATTCATGCAGAATTTATGCACATCAACTGACATGAGTCCTTACAAAGATTAATTGTGGAGAGAAAAGTCTGTGATGAAAAAATTACACTGGTTTTCCCAGTTCTGGCTCCAACAAAAATTAATCAAGATTGCCTGAGAGCAAGCTGTTGATGTCTATATAAATTATTAATTTTGACAATTGAGCTTGCTATCTATAGAAAGAACAAAGTGTCTCAGAATATTTACTGAATGAGTTACTATAAATTCTTTAGAAACAAATCTTAACTATGCTGAAAGCTTGGAGATGGTGATTTTGAATAAAGAAAGGAAATTGTTTAAAATGGTAGTTTTCTCTCTGGCATTGCTCAGTCAGCAGAAATCAAATTTCCCTGATGCTGCAGCCCATCTGTGCAAAACTCCAGTGGAACACTGACGAGGCAGTCACTGTGAAATGCACTTCACAGTGCCAATGTGAGGAGAAGAGTATTGGTGCACCTTAACAAATGCCAGGTTTCTGGAATCTGCAGTAGAGCAGGTGCACTTGATGTGAGAAGTGACACTGAAGTATATATATTTTATATATATATATATTTATATATGTAAAATTGTCGTCAGTGCCAAGTGAAGGCAGAGAGGTTCCGAAACTTTGCCTCTCAATATGAAGTGTCAGATCCTGAGGGGCTTCTGTGTTACACCACATGAAATTTCTGTCATAATTGTGACGATATAAATCTGACTTTCTAGCCAGAAATTACTATGTGTTATATTAGTCAAATTATTTTAGATATGAAAGAATTATAAAATTTATATATCTGTAACATTTCTATTATCCAGAGAGCAATATAAGTAAACCTCTAAAATAAAATTAGAAATCCTCTCACTGAAAACATATAATGAAAATGATGATATGTTACGGTTTAAATGTTTTTCTTTCCAGTTAATTTATTCCTAATTTCTATGAACTGTGTATGGGAGATGTTAGGTTTCTTTTTCAGATGCAAGTTTACAAATGCACTGTGTCTTCATAGGTCTATGTGGGTATATGTGTGTATACACTCAAATTTAGATTCAAGTAGTAAGTTAAAAGTAAGTGGGTTTTTTTGTGAAAGTTTCCAAGTAGTATAAAAATTTAGTTTTGTGAGAACTCTTCTCAGGCTCAATTTTTTGTGGAGCATGTGTGGACCAGAAGAAAAGGACCCATTGCTCTGGGCAAGGTTGTATAGTTTCTGGAAAATAATTCTAAGCAAATATCTGATGACTTGTTTTTGGTCTGAACCAGGTGGAGGACTAATTGGGAGAAAGGGCTGCATAGGTGCACTGGGAAGAACTGATACAATGATGTGTGCAGTATATGGCTGGACTGAAGAGATGGCGTTCTCTGGAACTTCCACGGGGGATGTGTGTATTTGGAGAGATGTGTTTCTCCTAAAAACTGTGAAAGCACATGATGGTCCTGTGTTCAGCATGCACGCACTGGAAAAAGTAAATAAACTGCTCGTTGGTTTTTTGTGTCTGGACAAAAAAAATTCTTTTTCCCAAACCCAGGAATCCACGTCCTTATTTCCATTACAGAAAAGCCTTGTGGGGTCCAGATTCAAAATAGAGTCTTATGCATGTTTCTTACTCCTGTTACATAGAAACTGTTTCTCAAATCCTTGTGGTCCAGTGACATCTTGTTCAGTAATTTTGATAAACCCTTAATAAAGAAATAACAGTAACTGATTTAAGTGTCCATAACTTTAATGGAATAGGTGAGCTTGTGAGAAAGGAAGAAGATCACACTTTCTACTATTTTGTCTATAATTACTATCTACTCACAGAAGCATTCAATCTGTAAATCATTAAGTACTTCTACTGATTCTCAGCTTCTTTTAGCTCAACAGAGCCTTTAAGCATGTGCTTAAATGTGAATGAGTGTTCCAGTTAGATTACTTGTATGTTCGAACTTATGTATATGTTTGTGTTTTCTTAGGTTAGACCAAGGCACTCCACCTCCCAATATTTGAATTTCAGTATAGTAGTGTTGAACAATGCATGTGTTATTCATACTGCAAGAACTAAACGCTCTTAAGGGAAGTGTTAATGATTTCAGTATTAAGTATACCTGTTGCTTCACTAAATACCTGCAAATAATTTTTAAAGACAGAATGGCTCAAATATACATATATTTGAATCATTTAAGCACTAATCAAATTTCTGTGAGTAGTACTAAGTTTGATTTGGAGTAATGAGGTGAAATACCAAAAGGATATGGAGGCTAAATATCAGGAAAAACACTTTATAGTATGCTGATTAAATTATTTTTCTAGAATGGTAGAAGCACACAACCTCTGTACGTTGACTGTACAGAACTGTGCTGCTTTCATCAGGAGGAGAAATCAATAATTCTCTTGCTCCTGTTCTTTTCATCTCTAACATCTGTAGCCCTGTGCATTGCAGTGTTGTATATAGTCCATTTTCAGTATTTGCAGAAATCACTGAAAAATTAAGGAAAGATAGTAATTGATACTAACTTGTAATTATTTCTTTTTTTCCCCTCCCAGGGATTTGTCACTGGAGGAAAGGATGGGGTAGTAGCTCTCTGGGATGATACTTTTGAACGTTGTCTCAAAACCTATGCCATCAAAAGGGCTGCTTTGGCCCCTGGGTCTAAAGGTAACACACTTTTATTCTATTTAAAGTACTTTCTTTAGAAGACTTTGTGGAATTGCTTTCCTCAGCAGGAAGAAATCCACATTTGACATAGTGAATACTAAAATGTTTTTTTGATCTTTGCTGATTCTAAATATGTTGTTTTTCTCTTGGGATGGGAATCGTATGTTGTAGCGTCTGTTTGCACATTTGATGGGTGCAGATCATAATATTTACCTTATTATCAACCTAAATTAATTAAGCTTTGAGTTTCTCATCACCCAGGGGATTTTTTTTAATTAAAGTTGCAGCCAAAAAAGCCTATTATATTTCTTGTGTTTCTGATCACGAAGTCTCTTATCTGATCTTTTTTGTTTTGAAGAAGGGAAGAAATTTAGAATTGTGGTTTTTTAAGGTATTGGTACTTAATTTTCTGTAAATGTAAATGTCTTTTGAAATTTTCATTTCCATTTTTCCTATTTCTACCGTTCATTCTTGATCTTACAGTTTCCCCTATTTGTCATTTGAGATAGCCATTTCTCTTCCATTTTGCTCATTAAAAGTTACGTTTGATGAGTTCTAATGTATATGACGTGATTTTCAAACATCATGAATACGAATACTTATTAATGAAAATATTGTACTCCAGGATATCTTATTCTCATAACTGTTTTATAAAAAGATAGACTTGAAGTTACTGTAAATCTCAGCACTTTAGTAGTGTAGTTGACACATGCACATTTTTTCACTAAGATTGCCAGTCAGGATGATTAAACTTCTTGATGTATCACTCAGTACTCCCAAAGGAATCCAAACATGTAAGCTGTTCCATGCAGGAATATGTTTTTACTGTTCACTGCTGAGTATCTTTTTCTACAGTGAGAATGGAATGTGCAAATGTGTGAAAAATCCTCTTTAAGGCATACTTGAGAGTCTCCTGTCTTCCAACACTTTTATGTTCTAGGTCTCCTCTTAGAAGATAATCCTTCTATACGTGCCATATCATTAGGACATGGTCATATTTTAGTGGGCACAAAGAATGGTGAAATACTGGAGGTGGATAAAAGTGGACCAATAACTCTGCTGGTTCAGGTATATGTTAAATATCAGTCAAATATTTCATACCATAAACGTAATTTTATTTTTCAAATAAAAACTTATGAAATAACAAACACTTTAATTACTAATGAAGTTAATGAGTTACCATCAATTCTAGTTAGGCTAGACCATTATGACTCTTCAATGAACAAAGTAGAAATAGGATTTCATTTACTATTTTGTTCAATGAGTTCATCTTTTCAAACAGATGGAGATCAAATACCTGTTTAAAAAAAAAAAAGTATGTGAAACAGTGGATCTTCCACTGAATTCTTTATTAACTTTTTCTGAGTCCTAATTACTGCTATTATTTTTACAGGTTGTCTCCTTGAGGCTGTTACTAGATTTTATTTGTAATCATGTAAAAAACACGTGTCTTCTTTGCCATACCAAACAGCTGCATTTCTTAAGCCTGTCTACAAAACAGGTTTTTACATTGTATCAATCTATGATTTTCTTCCAAAGTTAAAGAAACTCTGCATTATCTCCATTCTGAGTGGTCAGTGCAATAGATAAAGAACTAGCTTTGTTTAAAGAAAATATTAGAACCTAAGGTAAAGGAAAAAATCTAATTCATAGAATAGTCTGGGTTGGAAGGGACCTTTAAAGGTCATCTTGTCCGAACCCCCTGCAGTAAGCAAGGACATCTTTAAATAGTTCAGATTGTTAGGAGCTCCATCCAATCTGACCTTGGATGTTTCCAGGACTGGAGCATTTGTCACCTCTCTAGACAATCTCTTCTGGTGTTTAACCACCCTAATCATAAAAAATTTCTTCCTTATATCTAGCCTGAATCTGCTTCTTAGTTTAAAACCATTACCCCTTTTCCTGTTGCTACAGGCCCTACTAAAAAGTGACCCCATCTTCCTCATAAGCCCCCTTTAAGTACTGAGAGAGTTCAGTAAGATTTTCCCAGAACCCTCTCTTCTCCAGGCTGAACAACCTCTACTCTCTCGGCCTTTCTTCATAGGAGAGGTGCTCCAACCCTCTGACCATTTCTGTGGCCCTCCTCTGGACTCAGACCAACAGGTCCCTGTCTTGTGCTGAAGACTCCAGAACCAGACGCAGTACTGGAGTCTCACCAGAATGGAGTAGAGAGGCAGAATCACCTCCCTGACCTGCTGATCACATTTCTTTTAATGCAGCCCAGGTCACAGCTGGCTTTCTGGGCTGGGAGTCCTCATTGCTGACTCCTGTCCAGCTTCTTGTCCACCAAATCCCTAAGTCCTTCTCCTCAGGGCTGCTCTCAGTCCATTCTCTGTATTTGTGCTGGGGATTACCCTAAGCCACGTGCAGGACCTTGCACTTGGCCTTACTGAGCTTCATTGCATGGGTCCACCTGTCACACCTGGTCAAGGTCCCTCTGGACTGCATCTCTTCTCCTCCAGCACGTTGATCACATCACATCTCACCTCACAGCTTGGTGTTATCAGCAACTAGCTGAGGATGCACTCAGTACTACTGTCCATGTCATTGACATAGGTGTGTGTGACAATTATTTCTCAGGAACAGTTTTCTGTAGTACTAATTCCTATAATTTGCACAGTAACTGCAAGAAGCAAAGTGAATTTTTTCGGATGTTCTGTATTTCTATTAAGATATTCATTATCCTCTAAAGATACGCAAGTTCTCTTTGTCTCTTTTTTAAAACTTCCTTAAATGTATTAGTTCATATTTCAGTTTAAAATAAAAATTAATCTAATTAATTGTGTTTTTTCAGGGTCACATGGAGGGGGAAGTTTGGGGTCTAGCTACTCATCCTCATTTACCTATTTGTGCCACTGTAAGTGATGACAAAACCTTAAGAATATGGGATTTATCTCCTAGCCATTGTATGTTAGCTGTTCGCAAATTGAAAAAGGGTAAGATGCTTAGTATGAAAAAATATTTAACTGATTCAGTTGACATTTACAAACATTATGAATCTTTCAAAAGCAGGACTGAATAAACTCCTTTCTTTGCTGAAATTATTTTATTTTATTAATGCTATGTTCAGGAGTTATATGAAGCTAATGAATCTGTACAGAAAAAATTCTGTGTAGTACTGTTCTGGAGATTATTTGCAATTGTAACATAATTGAGCCAATTATATAAATGCTACATTACTTAAAGTATTGCAAAGTGGAGGACTTTGAATTAGAAATTTTTTTAAGAAATCTTTGATGTAATATTGAAATTCTCTTCTTTGTGAATGTTAGAAAAGTCATGAATGTCAAGTAAAGAGAAAAATCATAAACTGTTTATTCATTGTTTACTGTATAACTAAATTCTATTTTGACAGACGGCAAATCTGTTGTAAATGACATTATAAAAGGTGACATTTTTTAGGATTAGACCAGACTGGCCTTAACAATCTTGTAATGACATATATGATTTGCTAGCCACAGGAATACAATAGGCTTTATCTGTTTGGCATGAGCAATGCAGTTTGATTCTAACATAACAGGAAACTTAGTTGAGAATTATTTAGATTGATAAAGTAAATGTAAGAAGAGACATGAGCTAGCACAAGCAGAGATTAAACAAGAATTTTTTATTGGGCAAACTTTGCGTAAGTCTTGAAGCTCATATTTCTTAATATTTTTAAGAGTACTTTTGGCAAAAAAAGAATAAGTCTGTGATGACTTTATTTGCTGATGAGACACATTTTGAGGTGCTTTGGCAATATTAAAAGGTTCCTGTGTACTGTACAGAAAGAGATGGATAGTTCTGCAGACTACAGAAATGAAATAAAATTGAATTGACTTCAGAATTGAAATAATATTTGATAATTAAAAAAGGCAAGATCAATTCAAGAAAAAATTCTGCATAGCTTGGGAATAACTAAGGAGCAGAAAGCTCAGGATGTTGTAGCTAGTTGCAGGATGGCAATTATACGTCCCAAGACATGCTGGAATATTCATGTAATTTACAAGACACAAATCAGGATATTTTTGGTGCACGTTTCTCATCTGTGTTCAGCTCAATGGAATTAAATTAAAAGTTGAGGATGGAAAAGAGCTACAGGATAATGAATGGGAAGCTTTGTGGTGAAGCCATCTAAATGAAGTACAGCTAGCTACAAGTTAATCAGAGAAACAAATAGTAAGGGAAAGTATTAATGATAATGGAAAATTCTGGCATGAAAACAAGTCTGCATAAGCTGACCATATATAAATTTAGGTTGGAAATTAAACTGCTTTTCAAATTACACTTGACATGTTTATTGGAAGGATTTTATGACCTAGTGACTAAGCATTTCTGATAGTAAAGGAGTGTATTCTGGGAGTCCAAAAGATCTTTTCCAGCTATGCTCTCCTTACCAAAGCAAATGGTAACAACCAACCAGTGCCAGATACTGAGAAAGAGAGCAAACTAAAAATACACAGACAGTACTGTTTAATCTGTATTGCTAATGTAGAACATATATCAATTAATATGCAAATAAATGTAATTTAATATTCTGGGCATGTATACCTGTTGATTTGCCAATAGCTTCTGTGTGCTACTGCAGTTTGGAAATCTTGGCAGCATCAGAAAAACATCCTTGGGAGTTTTTACTATAATAATACTTTTCCTTTACTAATGGAAAAATAGATCTAAAAGAGGGATAATGCACTGTAAATTGAACCTAAATGGCATTTCTGTATCCCTCATAGGAGGCAGATGTTGCTGCTTTTCTCCTGATGGAAAAGCATTAGCTGTTGGTCTCAACGATGGAAGTTTTTTGATAGTTAATGCAGATACCCTGGAGGATCTAGTCTCTTTCCAGCACAGAAAAGATGTTATTTCAGAGATACGATTTTCTCCTGGTAAGTGCAATTTTTTTTAATGAAGATTTTTATATCAAGGTTGTTAAAGCAAGCTTTATCACGTTTAAAGGTAATAGAGACTTGTAGTACTCTTCTACATGTAATAAATAGGTCAGCAAAGCTAATACTGTTATTTTGAAAAACATTAGTGGTGAAGTCCCGTGTTGCTCATTTAAGGATGAGATTATTGGAGTAAGTTTGCTCATGAATGCAACAGTCAGTTTGAATCATGAACATCCAGCAGCCTCCCTAGGTCCCAAGAGTTCCACTTTATGAGCTGCATCGATTCCTGTTAGCTAATGGGAATGTTGTAAACTGATGTATCAGAAAGTTCCAGTGACTTCTGTTTTCTTATTTTATCCTCTACAGTGCTTAGCACTCCCAGTGAGTCTCAATTTTTTTCCAACAAAACAGGTCTTATTTAAGAACTCAAATGCATAGCTTACTTCAGTTAAGATACTTATCTCTAGGAGAAATTTGGTGCAAATTACTGATACCAATTCTCATGCAACGTTATGTTGAGGTTCCCGAAGCCTTACCACTCTTTGAATGCAATAAATGTTTAAAATTGCATCAAATGGCTTTTATTATTTGAAAATGTAATGATATAATAGTTGTATATTTAATCCTGATTTTGATGATGTGATATGAACATCAGTCTGTTGGGAAATATGTATAACTTAGCAAGCTGATTTCAATGAATTCTGCATATAGCTAAATTCTAGAATTTACTTGTGTTTAATATATGGAGAAAGACAATTTTTGAAAATGTTTTGTGTTTGTACTGATGTTGTTTTAGGGGCTGGAAAGTACTTGGCTGTGGCATCCTGTGACAATTTTGTAGATATTTACAATGTAATGAGTAGTAAACGGGTAGGAATCTGCAAGGGAGCCTCCAGCTATATCACGCACATGGACTGGGACATAAGAGGTAAGTGGCATTCACTGTAAAAATGTACAGGGAGACTGATTACATTATAGACTAAATACAGTACATCTACAGTATGATTTTGTGGTATCACTGACAGATTTTTTTCTTCAGTTTATGAATATGTTCACAGCATCTGAATAAATATTAAACCCATGATTTTTACCACTACTTATATATTTAGGAGTCATGCAATTTGAAGTAAAATAATTTGTCTCTATAGTTTAGTTTGTTTGGATTTCTTCTTAAATCTTTCTTGTTTATTGTTTGACTTCACAAGGGCATGTAGTAAGAAAACAAGGAGGAATGGCCTTAAGCTGAAGGAGGGTAGGTTTAGACTAGATATTAGGAAGAAATTCATTACTGCAAGAGTGGTGAGACACTGGAACCGGCTGTCCAGAGAGGTAGTGGATGCCCCTTCCGTGAAGGTGGTCAAGGCCAGGCTGGACTGGGCTCTGAGCAACCTGGTGTAGTGGTGGGGGGGATGGAACTGGATGATCTCTAAGGTCCCTTCCAACCCAAAACGTTCTATGATTCTGTGGTTCTACTTCTTTAATAGTATACTGTATGATGGGGTTGTGTCTGGAGCTCAGACACAACCTTTTTGTCAATCATAGCAGAAAGTCTGTACTTCCAGTCTTCCTGGGTAATAATGGATGATTAATTTAAAGGCTAAATTTAGTCCTGTTACATTCAAAACCAAGGCTGTGCAATTGTGAATCTATTAGTTCCCATTCTTATTCCTCTATATAATGACTTTTTTTTTTTAAACAGTCTGATTTAATTTGAAAGAGTGTTAAGAATTAACTTTCTCTGAGAATTTTGAAAAGAGAAAGAGGACATCGGTGAAAATTTCCCTCAGAAATGAAGTAGCATTAAGGCAAGAAGGAGTGACCTGCTTGGAAGCAGCCATTGGCCAGGCAGCATATGTGCTTCAACATCCCAAGGGCACATGCATCATCAGCCAGTTATCATAAGCAAGCTTTGAATTAGACCTAGTACATTTTGTCTATCATGTGATGGGACAACCATAAAAAGGAGAGAGAAGTGATGCATGATTACATTTTTCAAAGAGAGAAGAAAGGGTTGTGAATTTAAGGGATCAAAGGACTTAGATCTCTTTAGAAGACCATACTTCCAGATCCATTATTTATGTATGCAACTTTTTCCAAAATAACTTATGTAATGCTGTTAGCAACAAAAATTTCAAAATAACCTTTTTTTTTTTTTTTTCTTCTATAAAGTGGAATCTTCTAT
This sequence comes from Empidonax traillii, assembly GCF_003031625.1. Lineage (NCBI taxonomy): Eukaryota > Metazoa > Chordata > Aves > Passeriformes > Tyrannidae > Empidonax > Empidonax traillii. The sequence continues at coordinate 432,610 of NW_020955839.1, forward strand.
TTAATGTTAACATACAGTGTGTAATATGTTTTATAGGAAAACTCTTGCAGGTCAACACTGGTGCTAAAGAGCAGTTGTTTTTTGAAGCTCCTCGTGGGAAAAAACAGACAATTCCTACTTTGGAGGTAAGGAACTGTACTGCCTTTCCAACTTGTTTGTAAATTAGAGTTATGAAACAGCTGTAAGGGAGTATGAAACATATGTAAGAGGGAATTATGTATAAAACTATAATTTTTAACTGGTCGGTTGAAAAAGCTTCTGTTTCAGCATTTGCTGACCTTTATTCCTTTTTTTAGCCTGTTCAAATAGATAATGCAACCAGAATGATAAAATGCGTAGGGGATATCACATTTGTCTCTTCTGTTAAGTCTGACTTAGTCGTGAAAATCTCACTAGATTTCTGTGTGCCTTCTCTGGTACATAAACACCTCTGAAAACTGCAGATCAGTTAGCCCTAACCCTGCTGTGGAAAACATCATGTCTCTCTTTACATAACAATGCAATATAACATACATAATACGTATAGGCAAGGGTAGTATATTGTAGCTATAATGTTGTTTTGTTTTCTCAGAGATAGAGCATTGTCATAGGGCAGAGAGCAAAAATGGATAGTTTTCAAATAATATTTTCCATGAGATTGAAAGGCAGTATTAGAAAATGCAATCTTTTTTCTTTAGACTGGAAGGGCGGGTAAGGTAAAAATTTTTAAAATGCTTCTTTAGATTTTGGAACTTAATAGAGGTAAAATTACAGGTCTCAAATGAAATGCTGAATAATAAGAAAATAAGTGATTAATATGTAAAACATCATATCCTTCAGATATGATATATCTTTCAGTGAAAGGACTTTTACTTGAAATCAGATATGGAACTAAAATGCCTGGGAAGAAGTATGCTCTATTTCAAATGGGTTGTTTCTGCAGGTAGAAAAGATTGGCTGGGCATCATGGACAAGCGTTTTGGGCTCTTGCTGTGAAGGAATCTGGCCAATAATTGGTGAAGTCACAGATGTAACTGCTTCATGCCTCACTAGTGATAGTAAAGTTTTAGCTACGGGAGATGATTTTGGGTTTGTGAAACTGTTCCGATACCCTGCTAAAGTAAGTAATTTTCAGCTGTTTATGGTGAACATTAATTAATAAATCTGCCTTTTCAAAACAGTGAAAAGTTATCACTCAGAACAAAATAGTGCTTTTATATTGTTTTCCCTATGATCAACAAAGGCATTCAGTATTACATTGCAGTTTGCAGTGCATTAATCTTGCAGGTAGTAAGAATAGCCATTCCAGGTGAGACTATAGAGCCATCTCATGCAGTGTCTTGCTGCTGACAGTGGCAAATGCACAGGAAAACTGTATTAATGGGAATACTTTGGAAAACAGTGAAAATTTCTTGCTCGGTTATGGTTCACTCATCAGTTTAAGGACCTTCATTCCGTTCAACCTCAGTAATTTTTTTCTAAGATGAAGAGCTTTAATATTATTTAATAATGCACCATAGAAAAGCCATTACAGAAGCACATTATATTTCTACTACTCTTCCAGAACCTTTCTAGTTTTCCTGTTTATTTGTTAGTAAATATATCTTCAGTTCTGAAATGTTGCCATGATGAGGATGGTAACAATGCACAAATACTGACTTGAAACGGTCTATGTGAATTTTATTCTAAATCTGTTAGATTATTGTCTCTCTTAGGAAAAGTGATCCAGTGTTAATTGCTTGAATCTGTTTGTGAACTAATTCTTGCATGCTTGATATGGAGATTGCTATAGGAGAGAGCATGAAGTTGCTATAGGAGAGGGACTTGGCAAATCATGTCACACAGTCATATGGAATGCAAAACACCTGAAGCATGGACCGTAAAGAAGTTAAGACATGTCATTGTGCACTGGCAACTCATTTCAGTTTTGCCTAGCAGACTGGTTAAATTTGATTCTTGCCTTTCTTTTTCCTCTCTAAGGGAAAGTTTGGAAAATTTAAGAGGTATGTTGCTCACAGTACCCACGTAACAAATGTCCGTTGGACCTACGACGACAGTTTGTTGGTCACTGTTGGAGGAGCAGACACCTCTTTAATGCTGTGGACTTATGAGATGGAAGGGCATCGGGATAGCAGGCAGTGTGACAGTGAAGAGTCTGACCTAGATTCTGAAGAAGATGGAGGTGAGTAATAATTTTTAGAACTAGCTGGATTATGCTATTTCAAGAAAACTTTATTTTTATTAATGGAAAACTGCTAATTTAGAAATAATCTTGTTTTATAGATTGTTTTGATTGTAAGTAGTGAAGAGTCTTCAAAAACGTTAAATAAAATTTCTTTTGGGGGAAAGGACTGATAAACTGCTGACAAGAAAATGATCATGAAAGGTTTGACTTACTGCTGCTTTGAGCCAGAGAAAATTGTGCTCAATGTCTATAAAAATAGAATCATCACAGTTTAGATTTAGGCACCAATTCTAAAGGAAATATATTGAAATCCGTGTAACATGAGATCATTGTAATCTTGATGTTATAGCATCTTTTTCCATAACATGGAAGCATAGTAAACTAAGGTAGACTGATGTTGATAAATGGAGCAATCTATTGCAAGATCATAAAATCAATAGTTATAAAGTGTTAATTACATTTTGTAATATCAACTTCTGCTGCTTTTGCCATACTTAGTGTTTTTCTTTTTGTGTTATGAAGTAACATGTTATGTTACTTCCAAGGGTTCATTAGCCTCCAGGCTTGTTTTCTCTTCTCCCAAGCACAGTTCTTCCTCCATTACAATTCAACATTATTCAAGCCTTTTTAAACTATCACTGCTACTCTTTAAATAGTTCTGTGTAATAAATTATCTTCAGTTTTCACTAAAATCTGCTAAATGACCAAAGAAACACTTTAAATATCAGAGACATAGTAAACATTCATTGGAGAAGAGTTTTTATTCACTTTCTTCTTAAAATTATTGAAGAATACGTCCACAAAGTAATTTAATGGCCTACATGAGGACTTGTCAGCTTTAACTTTCTAAGTCAAAAATTGAAATTTTCAGAGATTTCTGTCTGTGACCTGTTAGCACATCTTAGCCCTTTAACCTTCCCTAGGCTCTGGTGCTTTACACAGAACTCTCTTAAGCTATGTGTTCAACAGCACTCTAGAAGATAGAGAGGTCTGTGAAGCTTTACAAGAAAAGACACTGATATCTTTATCCACAAAAGCTTCTCTTGGTCATGTCCTATTAATTTCAGTTAGAGTTAAGAACTATTCACAGTGTTGGCATTAGAAGTCTTATCTTAAAAAAATAAATAATGGTGGGTGAGTAACAACCCTGTCACTATTTAGCTTTTTTGCCAAGTTTACCATAGTGAACATCACCTTGATATGCCTGACTGTCCCTAAGCATTGTGTAGGAACCCTGTGCAGACCTATAGATTCCATCATGATGAATGGGTCCTGGAACTGAGAACAACCAGGTGCCAAAACTTACAGAACTTAAGAGCAGGTGGCAGGTAGTGTGGTCCTTTGTTAGTGATCCTAGTTAAGGCCAACCAAGCAAAAATGGGAGATAGCTTTGAACTCCAATTATTTTTTCCACAAAGATATTGTTGGGAATTTTTTTCTCAGAATGCCTTTTATTGACAGTGTTCATGATTCCCAGCTACTTCCTTTCTGATGTATATTTATGTTACTAATAATAGATGCTATAATTTTTTTTGTAATCCAGTACGTTGTTGAAATCTGCACAAATTATGATTTAATTTTTTTTTCTGGTACCTTAGTTTGGTTTGATACTGTTCACTCTGATTTTGTTAGGTTATGACAGTGATGTAACAAGGGAAAATGAAATTAATTACACCATCAAAGCCTTATCAACAAACATTAGACCAATGTTTGGAATTAAGCCTCATCTGCAACAAAAGGAGCCAACCTTAGATGAAAGGTAATTACTAAATTGCAATTCTAGCCAGGGAATCAATCTGAAATGATGATTAATAGTAAAACAAATTATATTGAAATATATAATTCTTAACTTAAAAGGATACTTATAAAAAGAGTCTGAACATTTCTTTGGAAGAAAGAAAAAGAAAATTCTTACCTAAGGACTAGGCTGTATATATATTTCAGAGAACACAAAAGACTACAAATGGTGTACGTACATTTTTATGTTTGGGGAATTTCTTGAGATAATTAATTTATTTGCTGGTGTTTAAGAATATGTTCTTTTTGAAACTTAAATACTAAGTGGTATCTAGTGGTGGCATTATAGACATGAGCCTGTACAATTTTTTTAATGAAACACAGCACTCTGTTTTTTGGTTTGGCCAACAAACTACTCTGACAAAGTCAGCTCTAATTGCTCCTTGCACTGCTTCTGTCTCCACATAACTTGTACCTTTCTTTGAAAAATTCTGACTGCAGTGGTTCTGCATTTTCTGTTAATGAGTCTTGGAAAGTGAAGTTGGTTGCTTTGCAGTGTAAGTTGTATTGCTTGGTTCACTATTGTTTGCTTTAGAAATGAATGGGTGGGGAGCAGAGTAGAATAAACCAGAAAATAAAATAAATGTGAATTAGAAAAACAATTTATAACCACTAGAACGTTGTAGAATCTGCAGCCGAGAACAGGACTCTGAAAGTTGTTGTTTGTTGTCAGTAAAATAGATGTGGACAGTATATGTGAGGGAAAAGGGAAGAGGAATTCCTAATGTGGCAATTGAGGAATGCTAATATTAAAGAGAGGGGAGTGAGGAAAACGACACAATATAATTAGGTGTAAGGATACGGAGAAATAGCAGATTGGAAACCTCCTGCAGGAATATGAGGAGTTCTGCTATGACACTCATGCCTATTTCTGCAGTGAAGCTGGACAGATCTGTGATACCCTTGTTGAGAAATGCAACTTGATACTGTGGGAGTTTTGGGTCGTCTTTTGCTTTTAAGTTGTGTTGCTGAAGGAGGGAGTGGGATGCCTGTGTATAAAGCTGTGGTTCCCTGTCTTGCATTTATAATGAGAAATAGTCTTTCTCTTTTTTAATTAGATTATTTGATGTGGAAATCAAAAAGAAATAATGTGCATGGTATGAAAGTTATGATTAAAGAGATTTTTTTTTTATATGAAATTGTAAACCTCTTGTGTTTCTTTCAAGAATTGTTGCTGGAAGCTGAGTGAATTGTGGTTTTCAGTTTCAAATAAAATATTAAAAGAGAATTAATTCTGTAGCAAGGTAATTAAGTTCTGATTCAGAATGCGTAAAAGTTAATAAAAGAATTCCATTGACTGCATTATTAAAAGTTTGGGGCCCTAAAACTTCAGAGAAAAGTTCTTTGTAAAGACTAAAACCAGGTTATGGTTACCGTATATATTTTAATTTCTGTTCTGCTAAAGCTAATATTGTGTAAGATTGGTAAGTATTTTAATCTACTTTCATAGATATTGATTTTTATTTTATTTTTATTACTCTTTCCTTTTGCTTCCTATGAAGGCAAGGGGTAGTAAGGTAAGTTTATTTACACAAAGTCCAGGATTAAATGCATTTTAATAACAAACTACTTAGAAAAATAATTGCACTTTGAAATAGAAATGAAGAATTTACCTCTTTACTATTAAATAGCAACTTGATAATGGGTAGAAAAGGGATAAGGATCAAAAAAATCCATCCGGTTCTCGGTCTGAGTTGACATGAGTGAACACTAAATAGAGTACTTGGGACAAGGTGTTCAAATCTCTTCCTCCTTTCCTCAATACTTTGGAGTGACTAAAGAACAGCTTGACTTCAGTAGCTAGAGCCAGAGCTTGCCTAACTGCTTGTGGACTTCTGTAAGACTTTATTACAGTATTGTTGTACACGTCCAACATGGAATAAAGAGTGCAGTGAGCATATTGCAGAGATGCCTGAAGTGACTATCTGAGCAGTATCACCATGTCCGCAGCACTATGTTGGAGTTAATAAAGCTTCAGGGATGAGAGGAGAATTGTTGCCCTGGCTGCAGCATTTTACCAATGCACTGTACTACTTGAGGACTGGAGCTGCTGGGTCCCCATAGCGTTCATGTGGGAGTCTCTAGCTTAGGTACCCGCATTAGGTTATGAACTTTTGTACATACTCTATTTAGAATAGATGCATACTCAAAAACCTGCTGTTACATTTGTAGCACAACAAATCCTTAGGCTATAGGCCACTCTTCAGACTTGTAGACTGAGCTGCCAGGACACTTGGACCTACACTGGTTAAGAAAGGAGAAGCCCTCTCATACCTACCTGGACTCTGTGTCAGTGAAGTCACATACCTGTGGTGCTAGAGGATACAATTGTGTAAATCTCTGTGTACCCTTCTTAAAGACAACTTGATATAACCAAGAAAGTTACTGTCTTCATCTAAATTTTAGAACGTACCACTAGCAACCTCTATCAAATTAATTCTGGTTTTAGGCTTTTGGAAAAAAAAAAAAAAGATGCATCTGTAAAGTCTTTGTTTCTGTATAAGTTTTGTGGGGCATGTATAACTTATAAAGAGTTTTGGATTGACCCTGACTGAATGCAAGGTGCCCACCAAAGCTACTCTGTCACTTGCCTCCTCAGTTGGACTGGTGAGAGAAAATACAATGAAAGGCTTGTGGGTGAAAAAAAGGACAAGGGCAGATCACTCACCAATTACTGCCACAGGCAAAACAGGCTCAGCTTGGGGAAATTATTTATTACCAGTTTAATCAGTATAAAAAAAAAAAAATCTTAAAACACTTTACCCCTCCCATCTTCCAGGGCTTAACTTTACTCCTGAGTTCTCTAACTCCTCCTCCCACAGCAGCACAGGGGGACAGGGAATGGGAGTTGCAGTCAGTTCACCCATTATCACTGCCACTCCTTCCTCCTCAGGGGAAGGACTCCTCACACTCTTCCCCTGCTCCAGTGTGAGGTCCTTCCCATTGGAGAAGTTCATGGAGGACTTTCTCCAATGTGAGTCCTTCTCATAGTCTGTGATGGATCCAACATGAATCCCTTGCATGGGCTGCAGTCCTTAAGGAACTGACTACAGTTGTGTGACCTCCACAGGGTCACAAGTCCTGCCAGCAAACCAGCTCCAGTGTGTGGGCTCCTCTCTCCATGCTGACACAGGTCCTGCCAGGAGCCTGCTTCAGTTCAGGCTTCCCATGGGGTCATAACCTCCTTCGGGCACACCCCCTCTCCAGTGTGTTGTCCGTCACAGTTGTCCTTCCACTGTGGATCTCCATGAACTGCAGGGGGACAGATGCTTCACCATGGTCTTCACCATGGGCTGCAGGGGCCTGGAGCACCTGCTCCCCCTCCTTCTTCACTTACCCTTGTGTTTGCAGAGTTGTTTCTCTTGCATATTCCTACTACTCTTCTCCAGTTGCTGTTGTGCAGCAACTTTTTCCCCCTTCTCAAATGTATTGTCCCAGAGGTGTTACCACCGTCACCGATGGCTCAGCCTTGGTGGGTCTGTCTTGGAGCTGGCTGGCACTGGCTCTGCTTCTAGCAGCTTCTCATAATGTCACTCCTGTAACCCCTCCTGCTACCCAAACCCTGCTGTGCAAACACAGTACAACTGTTTAGAGTGTACATTGTACATCCATGGCATTCCATGTTATGCATAAGATTGTTATGTTGACAGTCAAACATCAGAAAAATTATGATTCTTGTAGTAACACTTTATTGGAATCCCTGTATTCTCAGGATCTCAGGGGCACACTAGTGTACAATGTACTTCTGAGAATGTCTTTCCACTAATTTAGAAAGGATGTGTATTAATGATTAAAAATGTGTATTATTAGTGTATGAAGGAGACTCTATTCAGAAACTATCTGAATCTCTTTTATTGTATTGTAGAGTATTGTAGATTGTTGTGCCTGACAGCTGAAATGTAATTCATAAGCTCTAGCTTAATAGTGAAGTTTCCTCTACATAAAAGGAACATGACTTTTAGTATCCAGAGATAAATGAGATAAAGAACAGAACACTAAAAGAGGAAGTAGCTTATCTGAAATCTCATGTGCTTCCTAGTTCTAACTCACAAAAGCACATCTGTGAGGCCAAGAGCTGTAGTCTGACACTGTGGCCTGCATTTAGAGTCAGGTATTGCTCAAAAATTGATTCACTAAAATTATTTTGATTGTAATATTTATTAGAAAGGTTGAGTTGACCTTGGGGTTTTTTTAAGCAGTAGGATGACATCAGAAATTACAGTTTTATGCCATTTAGTCTATCAAAAATTCAAATACATATCAAAGGGTGTGCCAAAAGAGCGGTTCTTTGCTAAAGCGCTGCAGAAATCAATGAAGGAATTCCTAGAGTCAGAAGGGGATAGCAAGCTAAAGAGGTTGCAAAATGCTGTAGTCTGGTGGATAGTGACTTCTTTAGTCACCTATAGGTGAAGGAACATGGGACTTTTTTGCCTAATTATTTTTTTCTAGTGACCCTTAATTTGAAAATCTGAGTGCAGTTCCCAGAAAATGAATCTGAACTAAGGATTAGTTTTGCTCTTCAACAAATAAAGTTTCCTGTTCTCAGCTTTTTGGTTTTGCTCATAAATTACTTTTTTCTTTGAAATAGCAGAAGTTAAAAAAAAAAAATTCTTTTCCCCTTCACAACAACAAAGTTTTACTAAAAGCAGTGGACATTTCTGTGTCTGTATCATTTTTACAGCTAAGACATTAACTGGAGATGTAAGTTGCATCAGCTTCTACTTCCAGGCCATACTGCTTTTATTTTTCCATCAGGACAAACATGATCTTCCCAGGTTTTTCTGAGACTTTTTTTTTCTTATTTAAGCAATTCAGTATTCAAAAGAAAATAAGAGAGATGGTTATTTTTTAAACCTGGAGATGCTAGTGCTGTAAAAGTTGATATGCTGAATAGAAATATGTTAAAGCTATAAATTTCAGGCAACTTTTAAAAAAACCATGGATCTTGAACTCAAGATTTCATTCAAATTCAGTTGGTTTAAGGTTTGCTTGCAGTGCTGTTAAAGGCCACCTCTACTAATGATATACCATTCTCATGTAGTGAAATTACCATACTATGTCACTTAAATTGGAATACTTATTTCAACTTCTATTGAAAACACAAAATACCACTGGCTGTGAGGCAGCACTTAGGTCTGTCACTTGAATTATTTATAATTTCTGAATAATATTGTTTATAGGTAATTTTTTTTATGTGATTAGGTGTCTACTATGTCTCTAGTTTGGCTGTGTAATAGCACTAGGCATATTCACCAACACAAAATAAATTTGAAAACCATTTTGATCCTTTAGTAAGACTTCTTTTCTAGCATTTTTTTTTTTGCTAAATAAATTACTAAGAAAAAATCCATAAAGATTGATTTTGAAAACATTTTTGGCTCAGCTACTTCCTGAACTGCAAATCACTGAAGGCTAGGAGATGATTCTGGAGAATATCACTACATTCTTATTCGGTTCTTATGCTCCCTGAAGTTTGCTATTTGTCACTGTCAAAGGGGAAATGCTGTGAATAATGTCCCTTACATAAGAATGGCTATACCAAGAGATCTCAAAACTGAACAACCAGGAATTCCAGTAATTTTTCACTATAAATTTTAAAGATTTGCAGGCAGCTAAAACCATTACTCAGTCCATATGCTGAGATCTCTTACATGAAAGATCCCAGTGGTTTTTATCATTTGAAAATTCTTTGGATGTTTTGCATCCTCTCCCAGGTAAATTCAAAACCAAGTGTTGTGGCAAAACTGCTTTTATTTATGTATTTACTTATTTTTTGTCTTGAGGATTTTTTTGAGTGTGTATAAGGACATATGGACAGATGTAAAAATGGGAAGGAAACAAAAAATTATTTACAAATTAGTCATTTACAGATTCAGAAATGAAGAATTTCTACCCAGTACAGACAGCAAATCAATCTAAATTGTTTTTCCGAGGGAGTGAGAGAGGAGGAGGCTACTGAAATGAAATTTCCTTTATCTGAACCTCCTAATTATCACCTTGTAATTGCTACTGAAGAAGAAATTAAGAGATTTTAAACAAATATTTTCCATATGTTTTGGATAAATTAACAGAATGCAATTACATTTTTCTGTTTGCTATTCTAGTGACTTGTGATATCAATGTAAATATCACAAATTCCAGTGCTCTTTTTGTAAAAAATCATCTTCTCTTTTTACTCTGTCAACTTGTGTGATCTGGGAGAGGGGAGAAGCCAGGAAACAAAATGAAAAATTATAGCCTGAGATTTTGTAATAGTAGCTTCCTCTTTCTCTCTATCTTCCCTATTTGCAGAATAAATTAGATTACAGGAAAGTTTAAATTTAAAGTTAACTTTTTAAGAAACAACAGTTTTAGAAAACATAGAAGCCAACCTTTATGCCCATTGAAATGTATGTTAGTACCCTTGAGATTGAAACCCCTGAGATTTCAGATTTCATTCTTTCCAAGCATGAATCTAATTATTATTAGTTATTCGTATAGAAAGCTGTAGATGGAAACAACATTATGGAAAGAAACAGTTTGAGGTAATTATTTCTTCCTCCCAAAGATGAGCTAAAACTCGTGTCTTTGAGGAAGTGAAAAAACCAATTAGCAAGGTATCAAGTTTTGCCAAATAATCTCCTTTTTTGAATGCAAAGAGAAGAATCTATTAATTTTGCAACTTAAAAGGAAATGTCTAGAGGAATGATTGCATGGCCCATTGATGGGGGTTGGAAGATTTGTATTTGGTTTATGATCTGTGTAGACTGGTTTTATCAATAGAACCTAAGAAGTTATCTGAACAGAATGCATTTATTGAAGAAAAGGATAACTGGAACTCAGACATATTCCTAGATAGGTTGAATACAACTTCACATAAGTCTTCCATATTTCAGTGATGAGGACTGAACAAAAGCCTTTTACAAAATCTGCCTTGTATGAGTTAGGTATCCAATCATATCTCCATGTATGTAAACATTTGCTAGCTAGTAATTTGGAGTGTCATATGCAGTCCATGTGGTAGAATTGGATATTAAAGAATTGAAACTGCCAAATTAAAGCTAAAAAGTTTCCTCTGACTATATGAACATTTGTTTCAGTGGACTCAGGAAAATTGTAAGAGAAAACTGAGCTCTGTTCTTGGAGAATTTCTCATTTCCCCTGCATAGCGCTTACTGTGAAAATTATCTGAAGGTATTTGAATTCTGTAGTCATTGAAGAATTGCATGCTACTGACTGTAAAACCTGTTTAAGATACACTTGGATTTTATTGTGAGAAAAGGCTTAGTTGCTTCCTATATGAGGAACAGTGCATCAATCTCAAAATGCAGGATAAAGTTAGAACTAAGAACAGATTCAGTAAAGCACACTAATTTCAATGAGTGAAAAAAATCCATTTGTAAATTAGTGAATTGTTAACATCGTGCTCTTAATTTTCAGAAAGTTTTTCCTAAATTATTCCCTAAATTATTTTTGCTTCACTTACAAGTGATAAAGACTAACCTGTGTCCTCCTTGCCACAGTGGAGTTGCTTGGTGGTTCTAACCACGTCAGTGGAAGTGTACCTGCTAATCAAACTAATGGAAAGTACCTGTGCATACTAAAAATATTAGGAAATAATCTATACATGCCCCTATATTGTGATGGTTAATAATGATTTTCGGCTAGTTGAGGTATAGGAGTGTGCATCATACCTGACTGAGGAAACCTGTCCAGTGCAAAATATCTTCAGTTAACATAAGCTGGATTGAATAGTCATGAAAAAACAGTATATATCAGCAGAGCTCAATAGCCCACACATTTTGACTAGCTGAGATAATTGTATTTTAGTATAGCTGAGTGTATTTTTATGAGTGAACCTGAGTGTCTGTCTCTAATAGTGAGTTGACTGTTCTATCCATCAGCTCATTTTGTGCATTAAATCTGCACAGCCTTTCTTTGAGTAATTCAGGTGTTATGTTTGCCAACTCTTTAAACACTTGACATACTTCAGAGGTTTTTGGGTCTGCTTCTGTTTTCTTTCCCTGTTTGCAGTAGGAATTATTCCTAAGAATTTTATTCTCATGCAAACAAGTGTTCATAATTCCCATTTAAGTGAATGTGAATTTTCTATACAAATAATAGATTTACTTAGTAATAGGTTTACTTAGTCTGTGAAGTGAGTAATCCTCTTGTTGTAAAAAGAAGTAAACAAACCAGGAAGTCAATAATAACAATAATAATTTATATGAATGATTCACTGACTTTTCACAACTTTTAGCCAAACTTGTATAAGTAATCCTTTTCTCTTTCCCATCTGCTGCTGAAAAGAGGTTCCAGGTAATGCTTTTATTTTGCTATCTAGTCCATCATTTACTGTCATCTCCCACTTTCCTTAAAAAGCCATCTGTCATGTTGGGTGCTATACAATGCACCTATCACTCTTTAGAATATTGCTGTATTACGAATTATAAATTACATGTATTCATTGTAGTTGTTTCATTAAATAGGCTAGATTTTTTCAAACCTAACAATATAAAATTGACTCCATAAACTATTAAACTTCCCTATGTTTTACAAGTAGTGTTATTCAATATTTATTAAAATATAGAGATTAACACTCTTTCCAGTTCTCTGGTTGACAGCTGTTTTGCTGTCACTGATGAGACAGTCTCACCTGACATGTCAAAGTGTATATATTACTAAATTATATAAGAATTAGATTACCTATATCTGCATTAATAGATACAAACTGGTACTTACTACTCATAGGACATGTGAAAATGTTTATGAGCAATTATTACCAAGAAGCAGTATTTAGAAGCTACCAAGTTTCATCATCATCTAATGGAAATCAGACCTCTATAAATTTTTACAAGTGACTTTGAAGATCTTGCCAACAGTAAATTGAAAGAAGTCATCCTTATTTTTAAAATTCATTCTATATTTATTCTCTTAATAACTTCAGAAACTCAGTATTGATAATGAAAATAGAGAGTGAAATACATCATATAAGACAACATGGGTAACAGCATCAGTAATGTTGAAACTATGTCTAAAAGTATGAAAAAGGGATTTCTTTGTTTCACAAACTACTTAGAAATGCTCATACGCAATTTTCATGATTTCATAACAAGAAATACTAAAAAATATATACGGACTCTATTTTCATTTTGAAAATAAAGCAGCAATATTAAGGTATTCATTTCCCTTATGATAGATGGCTGCAGCTCTCCTTCCACATTCTCAAACTGAACTCGTCCATATGTGCATTTGCCCCACAATGTTATTCGTGCTCTCCTTCCCATCTTCTGCCCGCGGTTTTTTGAGCATGGAACCAGTTGTGCATACAGGTGTATGACCACTGTGTGTTGCATATGCCACCACTCACTTTCCTGCACATTAAATAGCGAGTGAAAAATACCTTCACCTTTCACACCTTCAAAAATGCACTTGGAAAATGTATTCTTCTGTCCTTCAACATTCTTGCTTTTAAATACGCAAGCTGACATTTTGAAACTTAATTGGGAAAAAAAGGCATATGTGCTTCTAATTTATGTTCCAGTTCCACTGCTCTGGTAGAGTTAACCTTTCATGGATAGGTACTTGGATAAATTGTTTAGGTGACCTGTGAGATAATAAAGCTGAGTAAAAATTGCCAGTACGTTCTCTTTATTCTGTTGTGTGGTAGTGTACAAATGTAAACGTACTCTAATGATTGGCTAAGGATGATATCAACCTATATTTGTATCTATGTAGCTTTTAAGCCTAGAAGATCTTCTCAAGCAGTTGTGAGATTGTTTTACCTCTTCTCCCATTCTATCATGAGGGATTAGCAGACAGCAAATATAAAAATGCCACATTCTAGAACCAAGCAGCGGAGAAATGTTTAGTTCCTTTGCATGTTGATGCTTCACAGCAAAGTGGCACTCTGATTTTCTTTTTACTCTTTAATATGTCTTTGACAACTGGATTTCTTTTCCTCTTCGGATTCTGGAACATGTCAGTAGAAACAGCATGCACAACAAACAGCATGGACAGTCTCACATTTCTGCAGTCCTCCCTACTATACTTGCTGTTTGATTTTATTGCTCTACATGGGATGAGAGAAGAGGTAACATGACAGTGGAAAGCTGATTATTGGGAAAACTAATGGTTAGAACCAACAGAATCACTGGTATACAATCTTTGTCTTTTTAACACTTCAGCATTGTTCCCAATTCCCATGTTTAAAAAGAGAAAGATACATATTGCATTTACTTAATTAAAAAAAAAAGAGGTTTCAATGTAACATTATGTAAGTGATTTTTAAGAAATCACTTTTGTATAAGTACTTTTTGTACTTGCATTTTTAAGTGGGATCCTAGTTACCTAATAAATGAGCAACAATTATGGAGGTACCCAAGAAATTCAGAAATTTTAATTAGAACTCAAAATAAAATTGTAGGTAGGAAAAAATTTGGTTAGCTGCTGTTAATATCATTAACTTTTTACAAATAAGGTATTAGATGTGTTTCAGTATCTATAATTCTTAGCCATAAAATAACAAGTTATGTAGAATCATGAGTAGGTTCAATTCTTTTAACTTGTTAATCCTGCTCATTCTTCAGAGACTTTTGATTTCATAGGCAGAGAACTGGTTATTGTTTTGTCATTTAACTTCACAGACTGTAAGTACTAGAATTTGCTCCATTTTAAGTAGTATTTATATTCATATGCATAAACCCCCAAACCACTACAAAATCCAAACAAAACTTTTTGTAATATTTTGGGATATCAGTGTGACCATTTCAAAAATTATATTGGGGTAAAAAATTCTTTTTAGAAGAGAAGAGGGAATCTTAATGTAAATTTACCTCAGATGTTTAATGAAGCTGTCTGATTTATTTCTCCTTCTCCCCACCCCAGCAAATTTTAAGAGGAACTGCATTATATTAATTTCTCTTTGTCTCTTCATTTACTTGAATGAATATGGGCAGGTTTTTATTCTCTGTATCACTGAAAAGCTTTCAGAAAGCCCATTCCCTGTACTCAACCTGTGCCTTTCAGTTTCTGTTCATGCATTTCAGTATTTGATTCAGTTTGGGTAGCACACAGTGATGAGAAGATTTCTACGGCACTGGGAGATCCCTGTTGCCTTCTAATCAATGTATTTTTAACTGAAATTGCTCATCTGCTGTGAAAGTGGGGAATAAATACAGTCAAACATCTTTTCCTCTTTTAGATGACCTCTTTCCGTATATATTTAATATGGTAAACACTGGGGAACTTTTTAAAAATTTAGACATTTCTAAATAAAAAATGTATTTTCTTTATATTTTAAAAGGAAAAGGTGAGAGTTTTACCTAGCAGTGCTATTTTTGTAGTCTGACAAACTAGATGAGAGGATCCTAGGAGTCAGTGATGGAATAGGACAGAAGAGAAGACATGGAAAATAACTTGGCAGGCTAGGAATTTCACATCAAGTACAAAAGCTGGTTGAGAGACAGTGGTGATTCAAGAGTGGTCATGAAATTGGATGTTGGGATTGGTGACAGAAATGAGACAGATTCCATGATTCCTGTACTGGTCAATGTGCTTGTATGGATGATGAAGACGCCCCAGACTGTGATTGGTGTGTTTTTCCTCCTCTTTTCCAAAAGTTAGGAGATTACTTTCTCCCCTTCACGTACCGAAAGTCTTACAGCTAGGTCCAGACTATAATTGAAAAGGATATTCAAATGTCTTGCTTTTCTGTCACAAGGTATACATGAATCTCTTCTATTTGGAAACCTCAGAGAGGAAAAAAAGAACTGAAGACCTTTGAGAATTAAGTCTGAGGATACATTCCCACCACACAAATTTCAAGCAGGACTTGAAGACTGTATTTAAATGCTGTTTTCTTTTAAAATTTGTCTCTGAACAAATAGACCTTTAGTGCCTGTCCACACTGGACTCCTTGTCTGACCTGTCTTGCTATATATGGTCAAAGTCTCCAGATTTTGCCTTTACTGCCAATTTATTAGAGACCTGTTTTTCAATAAAAAGAATTTTGGGAGTAACAAAAACCAAGTGTTAAACTACCATTCTTGGTGAAGTTGTAGAAATCTTTTTCCACACTTGAGCTTTTGTTCTCTGGTTTAATTTGCACTTATTTATGAAGGAATATCAAATATGATCTTTCATCTTCCTTCATGCCTTGAATTTTCCTTTTACCTTTAAATTATTATTTCATACCTTGCTCCGGTAAGAATTTAATGCAGCCCATATTCCCTCCCTGTGAAAACACTCAGAGTATTAACTAACTATGCAGTTTAAAGTAGCAATATTTCTTGTTATATCTGGACTTGATTTTCTATTGCAAAGGTTTCACATTTCATAAAATCTACATGTATGATGCTGAATTTGAGTGATCCAGCCATATGACAGGCTTCTTTAGCAGAGAGAAATTTTTCATCATCTATTTTTCTTTTGTAATTTTTTTCCCTTAAGTACTTTACAGGTTTCTAAGAGTAGAGGAAGTAACGGGAACATCTCAAAACACAGTTTATAGTTGCAGTATAATTTGCATTATAATATGTACAAATATTTTGTTCCACAATATGACATCAATCTATGAATGTACTGAAAGTGGGCAGGGAAAATGAAGAAATAAACCTAAGAAAATGCTATTTTATTTGAATAATTGAAAAAATACTTTTCAACTGTAGTTCAAAACATAGTGTAAAAACAAATCATATTTTATTGTTCTTAGAAAACACAGTCATTATCTTGAATCAAATTCTTCACTCAAACAGGAGCAGAGATGAAATTAAAAGTGCTTTGTACTACAAAGGAATATGAAAAACGAGCTGACCTGTTGCTTTATGTGTGGTATTAGTTTGTTAAGCTGCATATTGGATTAAATCATCTGGATGTAATTGAATCTATACATAAAATTTATTTTTAAATTAATTGTTCTTCTTAACAGTCAAGCTTACAGGTTTCTTGTCATGGCCACAAATGCTGTATCTACAGAATCAATAACCAATGCTCCTGCAAATTACTGGGAATAGCTGCATAATTTTAATAAATAAAGCTCATTTGTGTGTTTGTTTCTTTGTATATGAACAGTTGAACATAGTGTGAAAGACAGGTTGCAGATATTTGTTAAATATATCCTGCTGAGATTTCTTAATTAAATCTGGACTATTCAGAACAGTGGAACATAAATTATGGCTGTTACTCCTGCATTTGCATGGTCATGGTTTACTGCCAAGTAAGCATTGATCGATATCTCATTTCTGCTGATGTAAGAGAGAAGTTAGGGTCTACTGAAGGCATGTGGGAACAGGAATGATTATCCCAAGTATTTAGATTAATCAGCTAAGCCTTTATTCAGTAAAAATTACTACAGAGAAGATGGAAGTACCTTAAGAACATAGTTTGAAAAAGCTAAGAATATTTTATAAGTGGTTAGTCATTTTAAAACAAACCTTTGCATTAACCCCATGGATTGTTGAAGAATTGTTAGAGAACCTAACATGTTAAAGGATTTTAGGTTTTGCTTTTCTCCTTTGACAGAGATATTCCTTTTAAGAATGAATACAAATATTAATTAAGTAGGATAGGGTTTAAGTTTTCCGTATGCATTAGCAGGTTGGAAGGTACTGTGTTAGTATGGAATGGGTGACGGACAGCCTTCTCTTATTCACAGTTCTTTATTTCAGACCACCAGTTAGTAGGGCATTGCCACAGCCGGAGAAACTTCAGACAAACAACGTGGGGAAAAAAAAGAGACCTATAGAGGTAAGAAAAACATTGATCTCCTCTTCTTCTCCTTTTAGGATTTTGTTTTCCAGAACATGTGTCTGTGGACACATTAAATGATTGTTTTATGTTAAATGTGTCAAAAATGAAGATAGTGACTAGTGGGTAAATAGCAGAAAAAGTGGGAGAGGCTGTATTTCTTTTTCTTGCAAATTAAGTTGAGTACAACTTAATTCTTGGTAATCATAAAACCTTTGAAATGTCTGTAGAAAGCAATATGTCCTGTGTAGATAACTGGATTGTTAAAGGGTGCATTATTGCTAATAAAACTACTCATTTTTTAATCCAAATTTTTTTTTATTTACTCTAAAACTTCATTTAAAATTCATCATGGATAAAAATTTTTAAAATAATTCTAAAAATTCTATTAATATTGCCTTTAGCTTGGGCACCTGTTTTTTGATTACATGGCAATTGCAAATAAATATATTCACTTTTGATTACTCTGAAGTGGAAATTTCATCTAACCTTGGAAAATGCAGTTGTTTATACCAACTCAAATATCGTCAATGCTATAAAATGATTGGTGTAGCATAATAAGCAGACTTTTGACATCAGTGTTCTAGAAGTTTTAGGCTGTAATTCAGCTTTCTGAATTGCCAGCTGGAATTAAATTGTGGACCAGTGTTTGTCATTCTTTGTTTCTTAGTGTCTTCTGTATTAGAAGAGTTATGCCCTTCATTGCCATTTGTTTATTGATGTGCATGTATATATGAGTGTCTCTTTGTATGTGTATATATATATATATGCTTGTATATACAGACATAAATAGTCTGCAGTGTCCACCAGAGAGATATAAAAGGGTGAGATGACTGTGTATGACAAGAATGAGCAGCAATTTAAATTGATGGGGAAGGCACAATCTCAGTTTCTGTTGGTTTGAGACATTGTTTCAGTCCTTTTCATTTACTACATGAGGACATAATTAAAAAATAAAATCTTACAAAAATTGTAAAGTTCATAATTGTTTTAAGGCTTTGATAGTATCTAATAGATGTGCATATCTTTTTTAGGACCTAATTTTGGAGCTGGTATTTGGGTATCGAGGCAAGGACTGCAGGAACAATGTGCACTATTTGAATGATGGTGCTGATGTAATATATCATACTGCATCTGTTGGGATCTTGTACAATGTGGCAACAGGTAGGAGAAAATTTTGAGGGAAAACATTTCTTCACATATGTGGAGTTACAGTTTATGAAGTAACTAATATGCTTTAAATAAGTATGCAGAAGAATTACAATTTGTTGCTGAAAAATTCAGTCTTTAGAGATGATTCATAATATCTGCATAAGCAAACTAAATATATTGAAATGTTCCTGGTGACTAAACTTTGAAAGAAGTAAAGATTTGATGATTTTGGTGTTAGTTTTTTGAAATTTGCTTGTTAAAATGATTACAGAAACTAAAAGAGCTGAACAACAGGGTCACTGTAGTTTGGGTTTTTTTCTAAAATAAGTTAATAGTATTTTTATTTGGTTTACTTTTCAGTCAGCTGTATTGCATACATTCATTCCAGTAACCAGTTTAGTTTAGATAACTTCAACCATTTAAGGGTAACACAATGCCATTTTTTTCTGTGAAATTTGAGCAACTTGATGTAGAAAACTTGAAGGAGTAGTTTGGAGCTACTGAGTGTTGTGTGTAAAATAGAGATAAAAAATTAGGAGTTTCTGTTTTCTGGTTTTAAGCTCCAAAATGCAACATCACCATAATCCTGTTTTCTAAAAGATATAAAATTTTCAAATAGTGACCATGTGTACATGTGTGTAAATGTTTTAATTAAAGTTGACCTCTTTTTTTTTTTTTTTTTTTTTTTTTTTTTTTTTTTTTTTTTTTTTTTTTTTTTTTTTTTTTTTTTTTTTTTTTTTTTTTTTTTTTTTTTTTTTTTTTTTTTTTTTTTTTTTTTTTTTTTTTTTTTTTTTTTTTTTAGGCTCTCAGTCTTTTTACCAGGAACACAATGATGATATTTTGTGCCTCACTGTTAATCAACACCCCAAGTTTACCAACATAGTGGCAACTGGCCAAGTAGGTATGTTTGTATTTTTGTAAAAAGAATGAACATAAGAGCATGCAATTAGGGCTTTGTAAGTTCATGATAAATCACAAAAATTATCTCCGTTTGTACGAGTGTTACTCAGTTACCTGTCCTCTTTACATGTTTGGGGTTTTTTTTGAGTGTAATTTAATAAAGCTGACAAAAAATGTTGAGGCATGAAAGAAAAATAAATTTATCTTTTGTCTGGAGTATTATCAAAACTATTTTTTTCCAAAATCTTAAGCCCCATGAAATTAGTCTGTTTTTATTGAACAATCAGCTTGTGTTAGACCTTCCAAGGAAGCTGGATCAAGCTAACCTTTATTTCTATATGGATTAAAGCCAGAATTCTTCAAATATGTCACACTGTGTAGGTTTTATCAGGCAGATTTATAATATATACTTGGTGGTCTGATACTACATATTTGTAATATTCCCAGCGGAACCAAAACCCTAATGGTGTTTCCCTACAGATAAATTTAAACTTAGAGGGAAAATGTATATATTTTTCATAGTGCCATTAAAATTGACCTATGAACTAACAAGGTTAATAAAAAGGAAAAAGAAAAAGCAAAAACCCCGCTGTACATCTGCATAGCTAATAGAAACTGCTGTTTCTAAATTTTGCAGAATAGGGAGCTTTGTAGTCCTACAATCTGGTTGCAGTTGTTTGTCAGCAGATTCAAACCCACATTGTTTTCTTCAGCACTTAGAATATGGAAAACCCCCTTATTTCATTTTAGTCAAAATAGTTTATTTTTTTATGTAGCTGTATTTTAGAGGCTTCATCTAAATAAAGTCACAGTTTATTTCACGGTTTACTACCTGCTTTTCTGTGTATTTTGGATTTTTAGGTGCATGTCTCATTAAAATTGACTTATTGATAATAGTAACTGCTTAGCTAAAATAGCTTGATGTCTTGGTAAGTTTCTTACCTCACATCATTTTAAACAAATTTTTAACAGACATTATTGTAATGTCAAAAAATTATCAGCAGATATTTGCCTATGGCTTGATTGCATAGAACGTTTGCAGGAATTACAGGCCTTTTATTGCCTTTAGGAATTTGCTTTTTCAGCATATTTCTTAATCTGCTTGCCTTTCCGCATGGGAAGAATATGAAATTTTTTCTTTCTTCCTTGTTTATCTTACCCAAGAAAAACACAGATTTAATGCTTTTTTTTTTTTAATTTTATTTCATAATCATTGCTACATCAACTGGCAGTACAACAATTTTAACTGGTTTGTAATATGGATTAAGGCATACAAATCAGGGCAGATGACAAAAATTAGACTGAAAAACATATATTTTAAGGAGGAAATTAAATCAGAAAAATGAGCAGGGAGCAAAATATCTTCAAACAACACTTACTTTTACATTTTGAAGCGATATTAAGGAGTACATACTCCTTAAAGAACATGCTTAACTGCTGTCACTTTTCCTACTGATATGATTGGCACAAAGTAGTCTTCAAAAGATTTACTAAAGTATTATCTCAAGTATTTTTAAACTGTAATGCTATGCAGTCTTGGTAATACTTCACAGTATGTGAACCTTTAAATTCCTGATTTCTTAATGCTCTGTAGGAGAATATTGGGTGTATTTGCCATTTGTCAAGGTCAGACTCAAACTCTACTTCTTAGCAGAAAAGCAACAAGCATTTTTTTTCCACTTAATTTGTTAAAATACAAATAACATGAAAAAAATCTTTTTCATTTACTTTGGCAGAGAGAGACCTAACATACACCAAAAGTAGATTTTTGTGTTGTAACTCAAAATGGAAATCAAAATATATTCATTCTATGGTTTGTTTCTGATGTGACTTCCTTTTATCAGTAATTATTCATCTTTAACACTGAAAGCATTATTGGTGCTGCTGCAATGCAAAGAGATGACATCAAGGTGTGTGTTAAGAAATTACACAAAATATGGGGTATATTTTCTTTAGAACTTATTTCTGATCTAATTATCTTTCTGCTGCTTTTCCATTACAGGAGACTCAGCAGATATGTCAGGTAAGGGAAATAAAATTTTAACATCTTCAGGTCTAGTTAGCCTATCTAGTAGCCTTCTGCAGCTTTGTAGAATCATAAGTGATGTGAATTCATTCTTAGTTTATTGAAACCCTGTATCAGTCATATTACTGTCAGCACTGAATATAAACCACAACAACTCAGCAGACTGTAAATATTGAAACAATAAAAATGTTAGAACACACTTAAAAACTACTTTTGTAGTTACACATTCCCTTATTGCTGCCTAGTGATTAGTGAGTTCTAATACATCCTACTACTGTAGCATTCCTGTGTATGCTTGCAGATTTTGTAGACATGTTGGGGCTGACAGTTAATGTTTGCTTTAGACATTCAATTGAGTATAATTTTAATATGCATTTCTAAAGTAAATTCCATTGAGGAGGCCTAGGTGACTGAGTGAAAAAACCAATCACCTTTCACATTTGTGTACAATTGTCATGCA